>NC_134819.1:33047567-33052567 GCF_046742065.1 Oratosquilla oratoria | reverse complement strand
TGTACGAAGAGAGGAAGGTTACCAACATAAAAAAAAGAGTTGTAGTTGTAAGAAAAACCTTTAAGAGTTGTAGTTGTACGAGGAGAGTAAGTTTACCTACACAAAAGAAAAGGATTTAAACTACACGAGGAGGGTTACCCACAGAACAAGAAAGAAAATTAAAATTAATCTATTTGTATTCAAGTTGGGGAGGGGGAAAGGGTAAATCTGCCCAACAGAAGCTGTAACAATAAAGGTAAGCAATTTAGCTTGAAATATCTGAGTAGTTATGCTGGGTGATTTTATTTGTTTCCCTCTAAATTAACATAACATCGTAGAATGAGCGTTTTAAGAACCAAGCAAGCAAGGATAAGCGTGGATGAAGGTGCAGGAAAAATGAATTAATTAAATGCAGAGATCTTCACTGAAAGAATATCGAAAGTAAAGATTTATGGAAATGGAAAGAGCGAGTTCTGGAAACAGAAAGGGGAGAGGAGGAATATCGAGATGATTTATTTGTAAATTTTGATAATTTCCTCCCCTGAATAAAATCGTCCGGCGACTTCATACTATGACAAGAGAAGCAAATAATAAGGATATGATGATATCAATCAAATTAACAGTAGTGATAATAACAACAACAAATAATAAATACTAATAAATTCAAAGACGTGGTAACCCTGGAATTAATCCTATGTGAATACAGGAACTCCCTAAAGGGATCAATCGAGCAGTTCAGAACAAAACTCGACTTGTGTGGGTACAAATAATGATATGGTGATATCAATAAAATTAATAATAGTGATAATAACAACAACAAATAATAAATACTAATAAATTCAAAGACACGGTAAGGCTGGAATTAATCCTTTGTGAATACAGGAACTCCCTAAAGGGATCAATCGAACAGTTCAGAACAAAACTGGACTTGTGTGGGCGATCCCCACAGGCGTGAGTGTTTCCAGCTTTCAAGATTTCCCTATCTGGGCACAGAGATACAGCACATACAACATGCACAAAGCATGGCGTGCTCTCTACACTTAGGATTATGTTATCAACTCTTCATACGTGAATGGTTTCGCTCGCAAGGTGAGTCTGGTGTGGAGTGGGGATAGGTGAAAGTCCGATCTACGCCAAAGCAGTTTTGTCAGTTTTTAAGAAAAAGGAAAGGTGAATTGATTCGTTGTTTCTTCCCTGCGTCAGTGGGATTTGAGGTCCAGAATAGTTTTCTGGTTCTTTCGTGGGAGTTAACCATTGCTCTTTTTCTTTTCCTTTTTTTTTTTTTTTTTTTTTTTTTTTTTTTTTTTTTACATATTTGTTGTAAGTTTTTTATTTTTCATTTATATTCTATTTCTAGTATATTTATTTATATATTTACTCGTTTATTTGCTTACTTATTTACCTGTTTATCTTTTTTCATCAATTTACTTACCTATTTCTTTATTCTTTTGTTTGTTTCTCTTTATCAATTTCTATATCTTCCGCGAATAGCGTCTTAAACGCTTTTCCCACTTAGAAATGGATGTTTTTCTTTGGCTGGTGGGAGTCAAAGAAATGTATAAAAATCTTGCCGTTAGCTTTTGAGTAAAAGGCAGGTATCAAGGAGGCTTGGATAATCTAGGCCCTGATTGACTGATTAATTGATTGATTGATAGATTGATCCACTGTTTGATTGATAGAGTGATAGATTTATTGATTTATTAGTTACCAGATGACAGTCAATGTAGTGATGATTATTGGAATATTTTCATTTAACACATATTGTGAAGGATATGGACGCATAAGGTCTACTTTGTTGAACGTGATTATGAATATGATTGTCGAAGGTACATACATACATATACCAAAGGATTTTTCCCCCTTACACGGGGGATAGCCATATTATCAAAGGTAATCAGGATGATTATACAAAGCGAAAACCTTCTTTATCCTTCTTCACCATTGCTTCAAACTTTCCAATCCATTCCACCAAAACCCCCGTTTTTTTTGTGATTTTCGACCTTTTCCCATAATACATTTTCACACCACATCGCTCAAATGTTCTCATCTTTCTAAAGCACAAGAAGGAAAGAGTATATAAGAACTAATCCTTCGAAAGGTGAATTATTTGGAAAAGGGGGGGGGAAAGGGATAAGAAATTTCACGAAGAAAAGAGACCTCTAGAAGAGTCTTACTCCAAAACCTCCTGGGAGAAATCGTCCGGACCTTAGGGTGATTCGGTCCAGCGTCCGGCCAAATGGATCCCCGGATTAGGTGTCCGGAGGACAGCGAGAGAGTGAAAGAATGAGGTTCGGGTTCCTCAGATAATACAAGAAGATCAGGAAAGCTCATTGGATGTAATCTCTGGTCGCCATTCGTGTAGAGTCTCAGACTCTCTGCCCTCAGACATGACATAAGGGACTTCTTTGCTCTGACTGAAACCACAAAATTCCAATTATCTTCTTGTAGGACACAAGAGCACAAGAATAGAGGAGACTGCAAGAGACCAGAAGGCTTTCACTTGACAGTTCAGTGTCCTTTAGCACCTGGCATCTTTATCTATAGTGTTATTTTATTTTCTCTTAAAATGACCGATGTTTTCAGTGCTCACCACATGTTTACTAAGTTTATTCCATTCGTTAACCACCCTGTTGTCAAACCCGTTCATGCCTATTTCCTTTTTAAACCTAAATTTGTTCAAATCAAATCCATTACTACGAGTCCTACCCTGCTATCTTAATATGGTGTGTGTGTGTGTGTGTGTGTGTGTGTGTGTGTGTGTGTGTGTGTGTGTGTGTGTGTGTGTGTGTGTGTGTGTGTGTATGTATTACAATACTGAATGGGTCCCAGTTAACAGATTTACATTTATCAACCACAATTCACTTTAATTCTAAGCCATCAATTTCGAGAAGCTCGAGGAGGTTGATATATATATATATATATATATATATATATATATATATATATATATATATCACGTTAAAACCACTGTTGGAGTAGAAAAGACTGGAGACGGGGAATCTATATATTTCGATTGCAAACTGCAATCCTCTTCAGTAGGAAGATTTCCTATCTCTAGTATTTTTTACTCCAACAGTGGATTTAACGTGATTGACAAATGTGTGATTACATTTTTCACCTGTAATATATATATATATATATATATATATATATATATATATATATATATATATATATATATATATATATATATATATATATACGATTATACGAACACAAAAATCATGTAAAAACCTCTACTGGAACAGTACAGCTGTAATAAATGAAGTTTTAATAAAATTATTGAGAAAAACAATAGAAGCAGCTTATATTAACACTAATGATATTATTCATATGGAAGATTTTATAAAATTAGAAAAATCTACAAATCTGTTAATATATGAAGAAAGTGAATATACAAATGTTCTGAGTATGGCAATACTCTTCTAGGCGTCAAACGAGATGACCTGAGTCTGTATAAAACTTCCATGATGTAGTCTTTTGTTAGCTTTGTGATCAAGACCCTGCGGGTCGATTCGTTAAAGAATTAAGCATTTTCCCGTTATTTTTCGTCTGCTTCCTCCACCTTTAGTTTCATGCATTCATGCATGCATATATATATATATAATATATATATATATATGTATATATATGTATATATATATATATATATATATATAATATGAATATATATATATATAATATATATATATATATGTATATATATGTATATATAATGTGTGCGTGTGTGTGTGTGTGCGTGTGCGTGTGTCTGTGATTCACCTTGGTCTTTGAATCACGTGTTGCACTCATGATCGACAGCTATTTCCCTCCCGGAAGAGAGTTCAGAGCTCATATATGACCGATCTATGGGTAATGCTGTGACCTTACACGCACACACACACCCAACTCCCCGCCCACGAGAGTTGGAGTAACAACCCGCAGCCCTGGGCGGGATTCGAACCCGGACTGCTGTAGGGGCAGGCGGGAACTCTACCAACTGCGCCACGAGTGTATACAAGTGTGTGTGTGTGTGTGTGTGTGTGTGTGTGTGTGTGTGTGTGTGTGTGTGTGTGTGTGTGTGTGTGTGTGTGTGTGTGTGTGTGTGTGTGTGTGTGTGTGTGTGTGTGTGTGTGTGTGTGTGTGTGTGTGTGTGTGTGTGTGTGTGTGTGCGTACTGATATGCTTCATGCGTACCGGAAGATCTACGTACATAGTAAACATACAGCTGCATTGCTTGACTAATTGCTATCCCAGATGATACATGTTAATCATCGCAATTCCTTTCCCTGTGGGCCACGAGCCAAGGTTTTCATCTGCACGTGCATGTAATTAATTTGTTCTAGCATGAAACGAAACCTCATTGTCTGATTTCATGTTCCAGTTCTCATTTGTGCCTGAGGCAAGAGTAAAGCTCTGTTCTTTTGAAGTGAGGTAAACAGCACGTGAGGTTTGTGACAGTCATTACCATTAAAATGGTTTTAGGTCTGGTAGGATGATCGTTAACAGATTTGGTGAGATCGTCGCTACTTGCGACCGAGGTCAAGGTGACGGTAGTTCAAACCCTGTCACGGACGAGTTGAATCGAGGTCATGCTTCATTAAATAACACGCTAGAAAGTCCTTTCTAAGGGGCATCGTGCTAGACTCTGACAGGAGTAGCTGGTGACGTAAAACCAAATCAAGAGATCATATATTAGAATCATATAATATAATCGTTTGCTCCTGATTATTTGATATATTTCTAGGTACGAAGTTGTTTGATTTTTTTTTATTATTTCGTAAGTAGAATTATATTAATACGAGATTAACGTAAGTCATATCTGCTTTGCATTGATAACACGCTTGCCTTCAAGCATAATGGAGTCAGTGACCTATTTCAGTCAACGTGACAAGGAATGAGCTACATATCTTGCATATATTTAAACGAATAGGTAAACTTTTAGGCTCGGCCGTTGCGATCTTTGAACTCTGGTCCCTCTGAGCATGGGTGATTGAATTATATCGCCGTTACTTACGATTTGTTCTATAAATGGATGTATAT
>NC_134819.1:33027567-33032567 GCF_046742065.1 Oratosquilla oratoria | reverse complement strand
AGCTCAGAGCTCGTATGGCCGATCTTTGGGTAATGCTATGACCTTACACGCACACACACACCCAACTCCCTGCCCACGAGGGCTTGAGTAACGACTCGAAGCGCAGCGATACTGAAATTATTTCAGCCCTGGGCAGGATTCGAACCCGGACCGCCGTAGTGTCAGTCGGGGATTCTACCAACCGCGCCACCGAGTGTGAGTGTGTGTGTGTGTGTGTGTGTGTGTGTGTGTGTGTGTGTGTGTGTGTGTGTGTGTGTGTGTGTGTGTGTGTGTGTGTGTGTGTGTGTGTGTGTGTGCATCTGTTTAGCTTGAAAAAATACTGTATATTTGATCGACCAAATTCTTATTCAAACCAAACTCTGCTACTAATCTGTATAACAATATTGTCTACTATTTATCACTTCTTAATAAAGAAAAAAAAACGTATTCAACGAACTAACAACCATTACCCGCGCGGATACAGAGGCGAGTATAGCATACCTGAACGGAATAAAATGACCTTTACGCTTCAATCGCGGAATGTTTTCTTTAAGCTCAGTTGTTCTTTATCCTTTTCAACCCTTCTCTTGACCTTATAACCTTTCCTTACCCAACATCGGTAGATCACATCACAATTCTTTTCTGACTCACACAAAATGATTCTATTTGCTCAAGGAAAAGGTTTAAATTCAATACAAAACAAAAAGGATCCTCGCTGGCTGAATGGGTTAGAGTCCCAGGTGTCACCAAACTTTTTCCACAGCGGGCCAGATCACTGAATAACGAGCGCCGGCCGCATTTTGCTGAGCATAATACAGCGAATACACAAAAAATATTAATTTACCAATACACAGTAGAATAGAGACAACAAACATACTTATATACCAAAATGTTTTAGAAAAGAATATATTTAAAAAAAGACACGTACAGTACATTGCGGTGACTCGGCAGATACACTGACCTCGCGGGCCGGATTCGGCCCGCGGGCCGTAGTTTGGTGGTCCATGGGTTAGACCGTCGCCCTTTTCGGCTGAGGTATTGTTGTGATGGTAGTTCAAACCCTACCTCTAGCAATTTGGACCAAGGACACTATTCGTTAAATTCCACGCTACAAAGTACTCTGTGATGGGCACCGTTCTAGCCTTCTGATAGGGGGAGTTTGCGATGTTAAAACGAATCAATCAAAGTAAGAAGCATCAAACAGCTTAATAAGATTCACACTACGTTATTCTCAACAAAGCCTATAAGGAAAGCCACAAAACCGAAGATGCTACGTGTCGAGTGGAGAAAACAAGTTCCTGAGAAAGTTCTGGAGAGGAGACTTGATATATGGTAATAACAAAGATATGGATATTGTTATACATTGATTTGTCATAAATAAACAAATCGGAGTCTCTTGTGTACTTCAGTTACTGGGAATGTCAAAGGCAATATTTTTCTTTTTTCTTTTTTTAGTTGTTTATGAATTGATATGACTTTGATATCAATGTGTACAAATACAGCATGAAAGAACTTGTTCTCTCTATTGTACAGTTACGTACACCCGAACCTGATTCAGAATATATTAGAACTATGCAAACTAGTGAAGGGGCCATACCAAAAAATTTTAACGATTCCAATACGAGTCCCGATTCAATTCTAAACTTCCGATTCCGATACGAGTCCCGATACTTCCCTATTTTTTTTATTTTTTTTATACGAGTTTGACTCCAATACCAGTAATGGTTATAATTCCTTGTTATTTTCAGGCCTGCAGTAGGTTTGGGAAAGAAATAATTTGTGAACAAAGTACATTTACTAATCACCTATCGTAATCGAGAGTATCGGGAATCGTATCGGAATCGTTAAAAATGTTGATATCGTCCCATTACTAATGCAAATGTATAATTTCTCCCCAAGTATTTAGTATAAGGCTATAAAAAGCAACTTCCTTATAATGAAACTTATTTTTTCAATAGAATTATATAACTTCAATAAGCTAGAGAATATTGATGTAATGATGATATGTCAAGGGTCAGTTTATATCTTATTAATTATATAACTTCAATAAGCTAGAGAATATTGGTATAGTGATGATATATCAAGGGTCATTTTATATCATCCTCAGCAGTATCTTGTTCTTTACTTTGGAACTACGTAAGGTTCATAACCTTACGTAGTTCATTGCGGACGGTGTCAAGCTGCGCTTTGTCACTTAAATTGGTTTGAGTAAATCTGTCTATATAAATACCTTCAACAGATTGGCAGAGGACATTTTTATTAATGTTTACAAGGGTTAGCTTCAAAAATTAAATTTTTACTTATGGATATGCGTGCATGACAACTATTCCGTGTATTTTGAACGAAACAAAATGACACCGCAGACGAGAAATTGTGGGAAATGATGTCGGCGTGATTGTGTTGATATGCATTGTGACCGGTTTCATAAGTATCGATTTTTCGCCGTTCGTCGTCCGCGACACGACGTCGTACATTTTCACGTGGTCTTAGTCATAGTCGTGACGTGTGAAAGTGTCCATAGACACATATGAGATTACGACGTCGTGTCATGGACGGCGCACGGCAAAAAGTCGATATGTGTGAAATGAGACTCAGATTTAAGGTATGTTGTCATACAATCATTAATACAAACCCTTTGGAACAAAAATAAATATATTTGAATAATGTTTTGTGAAATGTATAAGTCGTCAGACCCTTCGTACACAAAAGTCATCATTATCATCATCATCATTATCATTATCATTATCATTATCATCATCATCATCATCATCATCATCATCATCATCATCATCATCATCATCATCATCATCATCATCATCATCATCATCATCATCATCATCATCATCATCATCATCATCATCATCATCACCATCATCATCATTATCATCATCATCACCATCACCATCATCATGAACATCAATATCAATATTTCACCATCATCATCGTCGAAGTCGTCGTCGTCGTCATCATAATTATCATTATCATCATGACGAGTTAAACACCATGTGAGGACGGAGCCTTTATTTGTACGACGTTTCGCTTATTACAGCTTTTTCAAGTACATAGTTGTGATACACATGTTTGAGATTAAATAAGAGGAGCAGGGAAAACCACCTGATGGACTGGAAGAATGCAGAACTACTGGTACGAGAGCCCGACAAGATCCGCAGGAAGTGTTTGGAAGCAGCGGTCATACAAGGAACCAACACTATTGAACAAAATAGGGACATGTTCAACATCTCACCCCACATAATTTCTTTAATTCCCATGGCCAACAAAATTTTCGACCATCCTTTGTGAACAATTTGCCTGCGGACGTTTGGGCCAGCCTTCTCAACCTCTCTCAGTATTCAATCCCCCTTTTCCTCCTCCTCCTCCTTCTCCTCCTCTCCCCCTCCTCCTCCTCTTCCTTCCCCTTCCCCTACTTCTTTCTTTCCCCGTTCCCTCCATTCCCCTTGTTTAATCTCAAGCATGTGTATCACAACTATGTACTTGAAAAAGCTGTAATAAGCAAAACGTCGTACAAATAAAGGCTCCGTCCTCACATGGTGTTCTCGTCAGTCTTGTCGGCAACTGCTTCTTTCATGAAAATCATCATCATCATCATCATCATCATCATCATCATCATCATCATCATCATCATCATCATCATCATCATCATCATCATCATCATCATCATCATCATCATCATCGTTATCGTCAACATGGTCATCACCATCATCGTCGTCGTCGTCATAATCATCCTATCATCATCATCATCATCATCATCATCTCATCATCATCATCATCATCACTACTACTACTATTGTCACCATTATTTTACCATGGTCCCCATCACTTTCGTCACCATCATCCCCATCACAATAATCATTACTATGATCATACCTCATCACTTTCACTATCACCACCACCATTACTACCATCATCAATATCATCACCACTTTGTATCATCTAGGCATTAGAGTTATGAACGTGAGAATGCGGCACAACACATCTCTAAGCTTTATTCATTTTTTTTTTTTCAAATGCCAATCATTGTCCCGACACCTATAGGGCGCACTGAATTCGCGAAAGAAACATAAAAACTTACCGAGTTACCAACTTATAACTCATATGTCACCCATCACACTTCTTTTCATTGTCCTTGATTTTGACTCTACCTATAACTCTTTATATGCCGGAGCTGGTGTCCAGTTTTACTTATGATTTATCAGGCCTATACATCTTTCGTTGTTGAATTGTTTTGATGTATTTCGAAGGACGGTAGTTTTGATATAATCAAAGTGTTTTAAAGGAAGCTTTATCAATGGAAATTCTTTAATTGATTTATTTTCTTATTTGTTTATTTACCTCTATGTATTAATCAATCAATTTATTCAATCATTTATTCATTATCTACTTATGTATTACTATTTGTCTATTTAGTATTTAATAGTTGATTAATTTATTTATTTATTTTTATCTAATTACGTTTTATTTCCTGTTTATTTATTTATTTACTTATTGCTGTGTCATACGTCAGTATCTGTTTCCCCAAATATACAATGACCACGGGTAACCCTCCGTTACCCCCTCGTAAATCTAATTGTGTAAATATAGCTATTGTTGCTGTCGGAGTGATATATTTCTATTAAAAATCCCTTTTATTGCAAGAGAGATGATGTATTGAAAATGGTGCCGAATGCTTGCCAATAAAAGTTATGTTTATGCATTTATAGTATATTCACACTGGTTGGTGTTACATTTGGTGGCGACTGTAAATCATTCTCTTTATTCAGGTGGTAATTATAATGTGCATTTGTGGTCTAGTTATATATCTGTTCGTTTATCAATTAATCAATTTATTCTTTTTTTATTTATTTAGACATTTACATTGTTATTCTAGAATCATTTATATAAATATCTATGTATTCCCTTCTTTATGCATTTGTTTTATATATGTGTATATTTGTTGAATTCTTTATTTTACTTTTTGTCATGCGTTTTTTGTCCGAAATAAATACACTTTTTCAAGGAGTTTC
>NC_134819.1:33017567-33020067 GCF_046742065.1 Oratosquilla oratoria | reverse complement strand
AATATATATATATATATTTATATATATGTATGTATGTGTATATGCATGTGTGTGTGTATGTGTGTAAATATATGTATATACATATATATATACATATATATATACATATATATATATATATATATATATATGTATGTATATATAATATACATGTAAAGAGAGATAGAGGCAGAGAACATCTGCACGTCCATCTGCAATATCCAGCAGTTCTATTATTGTGGACATGGAGTCATATATGGTACAGGAAAAAAATCGTAAAGGCATCAGAACGGGGAGGATAGTAGAAGTTAAAAGTGAGCACCATTCCTTTTTGAACGATGACTAGTCTCCAAATAGATGTACGCTGATTGGATTAGATAGAGAGAGAGAGAGAGAGAGAGAGAGAGAGAGAGAGAGAGAGAGAGAGAGAGGAGAGGGAGGGAGGGAAAAGACAGACAGGGAGAGAGCTGTAGTTTACCAGCGTTTCTATCCTTTTGGACATTCTCGCGTCACTGTCGTGCGTTATCTTATATTTCATATGGGTAGAGACGATAGGAGAGGGAAGTAGAGAGAGAGTGAGAGAGAGAGAGAGAGAGAGAGAGAGAGAGAGAGAGAGAGAGAGAGAGAGAGAGAGAGAGAGAGAGAGAGGATACATGTAAAGGAAAGATAACGTAAAACGTGTCAAACTTTTTTGCTAGAGCGAAAAATAAAACATCATCATCGGAACACAAGATAACATAGAACAGTAATACGAAGAACTGATGGTACGAGTGATAAAGTGAAGATCGTAAAAAAAATAAATAGATAAATAAATAAAAATCGAGTCCTACATTAAGGTGGGCGGTATTGCCTCTTCTGAATGAAATCACGCGGCGGCAACCTATTTCCTAATTCACAGCCACTGGAATTCGAACGAAGACGAAATGAAATTGCTTTATGAAAAGAGTGGAATGGGTTGACAGGGCGAACGTAAGGATGTGTCACACTTTGTATAATCTATTTTGTCAATTTTGTTCAGCTAGGAAATGGTTCTACGAAAATAACATGTTGATTTTATGTCCTCTATTATTAAGGCTAGTGCGCTGTGGGTTCGAATCCCGCACCTGTCTCCGATTCCCGGCAGTGACTACCTGCCCTAACAGTCCAAGCGCATAGCGTAAATGTGACGGCTTCAGCTGCAGCTACTCAGAGCCTCCTGGCGTAGGCTCCTCACCTTCTATCGCCAAGCAATTCTATTCCAATGGAAAAAGGCAGGAAAAATGGAAAACATAAAACTACTCCTCTCAACCCGGTGGTAAACTATTTTGATTTACTATACACAAGACAAAAATTCAACCAAGGAAAAAACAATTATATATATATATATATATATATATATATATATATATATATAATTTTTTTTTTTTTTTTTTTTTTTTTTTTTTTTTTTTTTCTTGGGTCCTCTCCATAGACGAACAAAATCTTCTGGTGCCAAATCCCTCAATCCCTCAACATTAGACAGAACAAAACCTCACAAAGGAGTTTGCCGGCCTTCAAGAGTCTGATAGCCGAGTCAAGACCGTGGCTAGGAGGCCAGTGGGGGAGGAGGAACCCGTCCACGACTAGCTGACAACGACGACAAAAGGAACGAAGGACAGGAAAGGCGGGGGAGGTGAGGGAGAGGGAGATGAGGGAACAGGGGAACGGGGAAGGGGGAGGGGCAGAGGGGAAGTGAGGAGGGGGAGAAGGAGGGGTAGGGGGAGGGGGGAGGAGTAGAGGGAGCGTGGTAGGGGGACGGGGGAGAGGGGAAGGGAGATGGGGAGTGGAATAGGGGAAGAGGAGGAGGGGTAGTGTGTGATGGAGAGCGGGGGAGGGGGGATAGGAAGTGGGGAAGGGGGAGGGGAGGGGGAGGGGGGAGACTTTCGGGCGAATAAAAGTCTGAACCAAGTTGGGTGTCTCCAGAGTCGAGTTTGGCGTCGTTGTCTTTGAGTATTTAGCGCCGACGTGGAATTCCAAGAAGAAGCCGAAGTTTATCCCACAGGAAGGCTTTTTTCCCCTCGAAGTTTCTTAATGACAGTAAAGGTGGAGGCTCGACGCCAGGAGACGCTTAGCTGACCATGAAGTCGAAGCGTTTGCGCCTCTTGTCAGACCTGACTCGAGCTCGAGTGAATTATTATCGTTGCTTATTAATGGTTTAAATCTTAGAAGGTTTGATATGTCTTGAATATTTTTATGGTTTTTGAAAATTAGTTTATCAACGTGACATACTCAAACTTTGATAGATTCTACACTTTGGGCTATTAATGTTGTCTTAGTTGTTGCCCAGTGGGTATCGTGTCGAACCTATGAGCAGGTGGTCGTGAGTTTGATTCCCGGAACCCGTTGCGGGCTTTGACGTGTTAGTTCCCACAGCACTGGGTAGGCGGGGAGGTGACACATATATCGTCTTAAAAAAAAGAAAGAAAAAAAAAAACAGCGGCTTACTGCAACTGGCAGGGCCTTGCCCTACCAAGGATTTCTCATTTCCCACTTCTCATTTCCC
>NC_134819.1:33000067-33005067 GCF_046742065.1 Oratosquilla oratoria | reverse complement strand
CATACATATATACAATACACACCACAGAATCACACACACACACACACACACACACACACACACACACACACACACACACACACACACACACACACACACACACGACAGCGCAGTGGTGGAGTTCGCGGCCGCCACTACGTCGGTCCGGGTTTGAATCCCGCCCAGGGCTGAAATAATTTCTTTATCGCTGCGCTGCGAGTCGTTATTCCAACTCTCGTGGGTGGGGAGTTGGGGTGTGTGTGCGTGTAAGGTCACAGCATTACCCATAGATCGATCATATATGAGCTCTGAGCCCTCTTCTGGGAGGGAAATAGCTCTCGATCACGAGTCTAACATGTGATCCAAGACCATGGTGAAGCACACACACACACACACACACACACACACACACACACACACACACACACACACACACACACACACACACACACACACACACACACACACATAGATATATATAGATATATGTATATATATGTATATATATGTATATATGTATATGTATATATGTATATGTATATATATATATGTAATATGTATATGTATATATATGTATATGTATACATATGTATATGTATATATATATGTATATATATATGTATATATATATATATGTATATATATATATATATATATACATATATATATATATTATTTAAAGAGATGCAGCGTTGTCTTTGAAGATTTGGCATCAAGAGATACGAGGCTGGGAGACATGACATTAGGAGATAAGAGGTCAAGAGTTTTCGGCGTCAGAATGTATTTCTTTTTTCGCCTTGGTCGAATAAAATCACCTGACGATAGCCAAAGAAATGGGCTTAGTCGAGAATAACCTTCAGCCCCTGAAAGCAAAGGGCAATACGAGTTTTGTTATTTTGAATCAAACTTCCTGGTGGCAGTCACGAAAATGTTCTAGATTAACTCCGCCTTTTACCTGGTAACTCCGATAATTTAGACACGGAGGACATCTTCCGGAGAAGTCTTATTCATGAGTGGAAGCTTCGTGCTTGTTTCCTACATGTTATCTTCGTGCCAGTAATGTCGGCAGCCTTTTTGAAAAGATGCTTCTAACGCCATTTTTTCTTTCTTTCTTCGAAGTGCGGTTCTGTTTTTATGGTCTTGGCCCATCGTCTGCTTCTGAATACAAAAATGTATTTGAGTGGGACACTGGGAGTGGGTAGGGTTGGACGACATACCGTGTGGTGTATATATGTGTGTTTATGAATGTCTTTGTATGTATATATCTTTGTGCGATTGTGTGTGTATGTGTGTGTGTGTGTGTGTGTGTGTGTGTGTGTGTGTGTGTGTGTGTGTGTTTGTGTGTGTGTGTGTGTGTGTGAGAGAGAGAGAGAGAGAGAGAGAGAGAAAGACAGACAGACAGACAGATACGCGCACACACATAAACACACAGACAGGCTGAGAGAGAGAGAGAGAGAGAGAGAGAGAAAGAGAGACCGTGTTTTAACTTAATTATATCTAAATAATCGTAATTTATGGGAAAAGAGGCACACTGGTGCGGTTCTATCTCTTTGTCCCCATCTGTCGGACTCGGCCTTAAATTAATTTTTCGTTTTTATTTGGCTATTTCCTCCTTGCCCCCAAACTTGATGCATCTGTACGGAATGCCATGTATCTTTATATACCTCCCAGTCTGCTTCTTCAAAGACCCCCAATGTGAGTCTCCCATATCATTGTCATGGATTCCATGACTCTTATTTCCTCATTCGCCTTCGAGTCAAAAATTTCATAAATCAATCTATTTCCTCATTCTTCAGCTAAAATTAAGTTGTTACGTGGTCACTTTCTCCTACGGGGCAAGTGTAGTTCAAGGAGCTCATGATGTCTGGGTCTTTATATAGTAGCAGATCTAATCTTGCGGGAATGTCATCTCCTCTTATCAGAGAAACTTCCTTTACCCACTGGGTCAGTGTGTTCTCTATTTCTGTATTTAACAGGATACTTGCCCACTTGCTTCAGGTTCCTCCAGTTGACCTTTAATCAAAATTTTGAGAAGGGACTAAATTGTTATTTTGTTCGATAGTTTTTTTCTTTTTTAGAAGAGTTATGTCTAACAAGATTTCCTGATATTTAGCCCCATTCCAAGCTCTTGTCTTTGGGTGGGTTGATGTATATTACCATGAAGTCTCTCCTAGTCTACCATTTGGTTCGGATTGTTGGTAGAATGATTCAGCCATGCCTTTATATCACTCTAACCACGGCGCCACCACGGTGTGTGTGTGTGTGTGTGTGTGTGTGTGTGTGTGTGTGTGTGTGTGTGTGTGTGTGTGTGTGTGTGTGTGTGTGTGTGTGTGTGTGTGTGTGTGTGTGTGTGTGTGTGTGTGTGTTTACCTAGTTGTATTTACCTAGTTGTATTTTACGGGACGAGAACTATGCTCGTAGTGACCCTTTTTCGTATTTCTCCACATCCAGTTTATTCTTAAAATCTTGTATAGTTTTGGCACTCACTGTTTCACCGTTTAGCTTGTTCCAGACACTCTATGTGGGAAGCTATTCTTTTTCAAGTCTCTTCTGTAACTGTCCTTGTTTAGCTTCTTATCGTGTCCTCTTGTTTCTCTTCTGTCCCATTTTAATAAGTCGTCTCTTTCAAGAATTTCCATCAATTTTAATGCCTACAGGCATTAGACCTATAAGACCAGGATACAATGTGATACAACTATGAAATTAACAAATGTAATAAACAAACATAAGTAAGCAATTAAGAAATCAAATTAAGTAACTTACAGACATTGCTTAGAAGCTTTATTAAACTTAATCTAAGTATTTTGCACTACATTACAGGAAATGTATCATGTACATTGACTTTGTGGATAGTGAAGTTGTTTCTGTTCGCTTTTCAATAACATCTTCGCCTTGGTTTATAGATGAATGTTTCAGATTAGAAATAGATAGTGAACTGAATAGATAGATAATTAGATAAATAAATATATACATGATTAAATAAAGAAATGAATGAATGAATTGATAATTAAACAAGTAAATAGATAATCAAACAAATTAATAAGTAGATAAATAAATTAATAAATAAATAAGATGGAAGTTTCAGATAAGAAGTAAATAGTCAGTTGAATATATATATAATTAGATAAATAGATAAATGCATAATCAAACAAAGAAATCAATAAATTTATTCATAGATAAACAATTAAATAGGTAAATAAATAAGTTAACAAGTAGATAAGTAAATGAATAAATATATAAAAACAGAAGTCTATGAATAGATATACTGATTTATTATATCATTAAATAAAAGCAAAAGAGGATTGCAGTTGACTGCGAGTTAATCATGCAAATGTACATCTTACTGTTAATTATCTAGTCTGGTTGTGTATTATACGTTTCGGAATTAAATGTATTTTGTTAATGAACTTATATTATGCATCAATATCAAATTGTTTCGATATATAAAATATTTCTTTCTCTATCTATGTATGTATCTATCTATCTATCTATCTATGTATATATATATATATATATATATATATATATATATATATATATATATATATATATATACCTACATACATATACCAAAGGCTTTTCCCCCTTACATGGGAGGTACCCAAAAAGACAAAGGCATAGAAACCACACCCACCCATTCCATCCCTACATAATCCACTCACCTCCACCCTCTTCCCTCACTCGCATCTTTCCACCTCCTGGATGACGGGTCATCCCTGCATCCTGTCCACTACCCTGGGTCAGAAACAGTGTCGCAAGACACAGCATATCCACAGCAAGGCCGCTTCATTAATTCGGCGACCCCCCTCTCCATCCCCTCATGCAGAAAAGAAGACGGGGAGAAATACATTAGGGCTACGTCAATTTATTTCTCATACATACTCCCCCATCCCCCAACCCCTCATGCATCACAGCATCATCCATACACAACTCTTCTCCATTCACCCCTATCTTCTGTCCTCTCCCGTCCTTCCTGAACAGACATTCCTCTCTTTCGTAATGCCCCTTTTACCACATCCATCCATCTCATCCTTGAACGCCCCCTCATATTCACTCCTTCCACATATGCCTTCCACACCTCTTTTACTAATCTTTCTTCACTCATTCTTTCCATGTGTCCAAACCATCCCAATACTCTCTCATGAGCCCTGTCTCCCAACTCCCTTTCCACCCCTGTTCTCCTCCTCACCTCCTCATTTCTCACTCTATACAGCCTAGTAACCCCTATCATACTTCTTAGACATTTCATCTCAAACATATTCAAACTCCTTCTCTCTTCCTCTCTTATGTTCCATGTTTCTGCTCCGTACAGTGCTGTTGGCACAATCACTCCTTCATATAACATCCTCTTAGCATCCATTCCCAAATGTCTATTTCTCATTACACTTTTTAATCCTCCAAGTCATTTACTCGCTTCTCTCAATCTACATTCTACCTCCACCCCCACTCCTCCCTTTCCTGCCACATTCGCACCCAAGTATCTAAAACTTTCCACTTCCTCCAGTCTCTCTTCCATAATACTCACTTCCAGCCTTTGGCCACTCTCCCCTTGTACATCTCATCACCTTTTGCCCACATTTATCTTCAGCTTCCTTCTTTCACACACCTTCTCAAACTCTGTCACTAACTTCCTCAGTCCCTCCTCTGATCCTGCTACAAGTGCAGTGTCGTCAGCAAACAACAACTGGCTCACCTCCCACTTTTCTCCATTCTCTTTAACCATCTCCGACCCCTGACCCACCACCTTTGCATTCACCTCTATCACCACCCCAATCATGTATAGATTGAACAGCCAGAGCGACAAAGCACATCCCTGACGAAGTCCCACCTTTACCGCAAACCATTTAATCTCTCCATTTCTAATTCCAACACAAGCTCTACTATTCTCGTAAAAAATCTTGACTGCTCTTAACAGCTTTCCTCCTATCCCATATATCTGCAATATTTCCCACAGTGCCTTCCTGTCTACCCTGTCGTAAGCCTTTTCCAAATCCATAAAAGCCCAAATAACATCCTTACCT
>NC_134819.1:32985067-32990067 GCF_046742065.1 Oratosquilla oratoria | reverse complement strand
GGTGGTGAAAGAAACTCGGGCGGATTTCTTGACTTTAATCCTCCAAGTTTAGATTTTTCTACGAAATGTAAGACAAGCTCCATGCAAAACTCGGAGGGTTGTCAGAAACATAATATATACATATGTACAGTTGCCATATCACAGGAAAAATTTAAAAGGTTTCGTCACTTGGCTTGAGCGACTATTGTATGCTGAGAGCGTGAGGCCTTTTGATCCGCACCACTTCAATTGTTTTCTAAAAGGCGTGAGTTCCGTGTGCGCAGGTGCTAGGGCGTCGCTTGACCCGAGATGCTGCGAGGCCACTGTTCAAAGTAGAGGGCTTGACCTGAGATTCAGAGAATTTATCATTGTCAAACGGGCGTTGTCAAGTAAATCGGTGAGATTGGTCACTGAACAATGGATGTCCATAGGGAGATGGTAGTCTCGTCGACAGTAACACGCTGCAGCATATGAGTGCGTGCTTCCATGTGCACGATAGGGAGATGCAGCTACGAAGGTAACATACATTTTTAGAAACCAGACTGCAATCATTTCAGGACAATTTCCCCCTTACAGTCAACAAAATCATTGATCTAGTTCGCCTTTTGTGTTTCCTCCAATGTATTTCTTTCCAGGACCAATTCTCGAGACAGAAATTCGGTTGCAGGATGGGTTCTAATTTATCTCCTGTTTTGGCTAACTTGTACATGGAGTACTTTGAATGTACTATGTTACCCGCCCTCAAACCGCCTGAGATGATTTGGTTCCGTTATGTTGATGACATTTTCTCAGCGTGGGATGATAGGTGGGGTGCGTTCAAGGTATTTTTGAACAAGTTTAACAAATTATCCCCTAACATCAAATTCAAAACAGAACGGGAAGAAGGCCGACAGATCCCTTTCTTAGACATTTTAATTAGAAGGATTGATGGAGATTTATTTTTCATAGTTTATAGGAAACCCACCCACTCAGGCAGTAATCTCCACTTTTTCAGAAACCATCCTGACAAAGTCAAGAAGAGTGTTGCCTCCGGGCTGTTTTTTAGAGCTTTTCAGGATTTGTAGTCCTAGATTCTTGGACCGGGAGATTGACCTCATCAAAAGGCAACTTTTGAAGTTGGCATACCCGTCCTGGTTCTTGGATCAAGCCCTCAGCAAAGCTAAAGCCAGCCATCATAAAACTTCAGCTCCCACCACACAACCCTCTTTCAAAGATGTTTTAAAAAATCCCCTATTGTAACTCCATCAGTCCATCTTTTAACCCATTAAACTCCGATGACAAGATTCTTGTCATTTGGTCAAATAAAAACAAAAAATCACAAAAACACCAAAAATGTTTGATCAAACACCAGAAAAATATGACGTCAGTCCTCGCTTTGCTCGCGAGCGAAGCGAGAACTGACGTCATATTTTTCTGGTGTTTGATCAAACATTTTGGTGTTTTATGATTTTTTGTTTTATTTGACCAAATGACAAGAATCTTGTCATCGGAGTTTAATGGGTTAAGTTAATTCCCAACAAGCGTCTCACAGTTGCCTACCATTACCCTAACACTGTACACAAACAAATTGTTAATGATCATCAAAGGTTAAAGGGAACTAAGGTCTTGGGAGTGTATGGCCTTCCTTGTAAAGATCGTGATTTAGTGTACCTTGGTCAGACCGGAAGGGATCTTAATACCAGGTTAACGGAGCACAAAAGATCCATTAGGTATGCCCAGGAAAATTCCGCAGTGTTCCAACATGGCAGTACCAAAAATCACAGTCTTCACTGGGACAAGGCCAAAATTTTGTTCAAATCCAACTGTAGCTTTAGAAGAAAAATTGTTGAATCCGCCTTAATCGAAGAATGTCCGAAATTGAAGGTCACTGGTCCCCGGACATAAACTCACGACTAGCTGTGAGCCGTTTGGTTAAGGATTTTCACCCTCCTGACCTCGCTCCCTCACCAATCTTGACCCCGCTTCCCTTCTGACCTCACACCTCCACCCACATATCCCCTCACCTCTGACTCCGCCCTGCGCGACGGATTGTCCTGTTTTTAGCTGTGCGTGTTCCCCTTCTACTCATATTTCAATTGTACTTATGTCTCTGCAAATTCTTGTAACCTGTACTTTCCTGAAAAGGGCTATAGCTATTAGCCGAAATAGAAATGTTATACTTTCTTCTAAGTTTCCATTTATTCCGACTGTGGGTTCTTCGTGATTATTATTTACAAATGTGTCACTACATTTTGTCCAAGAGTATATTTATGAGTATATATTGTAGGAGAGAGGCCAAACGCAGAGTATGGGATCCAGTATATACTGGATCCCATACTCTGCGTTTTGGCTTCTCTCCTACAGTGCTGTTGCAGTCGTTGCTGCTTTTACTTATATATATATATATATATATATATATATATATATATATATATATATATATATATACATATATATAATATATGTATGTACAGGTATGTATGTATATATGTATAATGTATGTATGTATGTACAGGTATGTATGTATATATGTATATATATATATATATATATATATATATGTATATATATATATGTATGTACATGTATGTATGTATATATGTATATATATATATATATATATGTGTGTGTGTGTATATATATATATATATATATATATATACGTGTGTGTGTACGTGTGTATATTCGTGCGTGTGTATGACCCTATATGATCATGCAAGGAATAACCTCGTGTATGAGTTTCAGATTAAATCTCATCTCCCTGCGCTTTGTGATGCAGCTGCTCTGTATCTTCTTAGGCATCATTGCCTTATTTGGAGTCAAGCCCTCTCCCCCACCCCCTCACCCCACCCCTTCGCCCCACCCCGCTCGCACCTTCGTATTCTGTTGGTCATTTGCATTCGCATCTTTTCTTATTAACTTTGCAGTTAGAGTGATTACAACCTTTGTACCCAGCGACATATTTTTAAGTCTTCTTTTTGATTTTAGATGATTCTGAAGAAGGATGATGAAACTGTAACATTTATTAATGGCTCCTGAACGAAAAAGGTGATTTGTTTTCTAGATTTAAACTTTGTAAGAAAGTAGGTAAGTCTCTGGGTATATTCACAAACTCACAAACTCGGTAAGAATGTGAGTATGCACGCACACACGTAGGTTTTTATACACACACACACACACACACACACATTTATACGCATACACGTATGCACGCATACACAAGTATATGCATACACCTTCTTGTATATATATATATATATATATATATATATACATATATATATATACATATATATATATATGTGTGTGTGTGTGTTTGTGTATGTGTGTGTGTGTGTGTGTGTGTGTGTGTGTGTGTGTGTGTGTGTGTGTGTGTGTGTGTATGTATGTATTTTTACGGTCTAGGAAATAATGTTTGGACAAGAAAGACATTACACAGCCAATTAAGTAAGAGAAATAATTCCAGTAGATCAAAAGCCAAAGCACTTATGCGAGTTTCAATGTATCTACGATTTTTACTTGGATATCCAAAAATAGCACAAACGATTCAACCTTTTGTAAAGAGAGAGGGGAAGGAAAGAAGGTCTAGTGAAAGAGAGGGAGAGAGAGAGAGAGAGGGATGGAAAGAGAGAATTGAAGGTGATAGGTGAGAGGTAAAGTGAAGAGCACACGGTAGGAGGCGCTGAGTAGCTGTGACTAAAGCCGTGTGTGCTTCAGGGACTGCTGGGAATTGCGGAGAAGTGCGAGACTCGAACCCGCGGCTAGGAAGATGCGACACCCGCCACCTGTATAAAAAGGGGAGTGGAGGGAGGGTGGAAGGGTGAGGGAGAGGGGGGTCGAGGGTAAAAGAGGGGGATTGGAGGGGAGTGGGTGTGGAGTGAAGGAGGAGGTGGAGTTGGAGGGTGGATAGAAACGTTCATAAAGTTGGTGGAAGTGATGAAATCTTGCTTACACCTCCACTATGAAATTATTATCCGCCAGGAGGGTGGAGGAGCTGTGGGGAGGAGTGGGAAGAGGAGGAGGAGGAGGAGGAGAAGGGGGAGGAGGCGGAGACGAGGAGGCGCCCAGATTGCGCTCTTGGTGTCTGAAATGATGGAGGTGGAGACGAGGGGAGGGAGGTCGGAGTGGTGAGGGTGGGGGGGATATGGTGATTGTGGTTTTGGTGGGTGAGTTGTTGTGGATGGAGGAAGGGGTCGGGTGGGAGGGATGAGGAGGAAGTGGAGACATAGAGGGGAACCATTCTGTTGGTAAACTGTATTCTGTACTGGAATTGTCTCAATGCTGGATGATGATCCGAAAGGAGTCATGCAAATGTAATTCTTACTTCTCTTTGGACGTGTTTTTTTTCTTTGAAGCCAATGAGTCCATGGATTTAATTAATAAGGGTAATGGAGGTAAGGTCATCATATTAAGGCAATAGGGTAGGACTCGTTGTAATGGGTTTAAATTGGACAATTTTGTGTCTCAGAAGGAAATAGGCAAAAATGGATGTGGCAACGAAGTAGTTAACGAATGGAATAAACTTAGTGAGCTCTGAGCCAATTGTTTCCCTTAGGAGAAGATGAGATAGCTTTATGGCTAGGGATGACAGATAGCAAGGGACATGGAACTGCCTAGTGTAGGCCTTATGGTCTCTTGCAGTCTTCATTGTTATGCTCTTTTGTTCTTATGTACTGAAAAAGAGTAAAAAAAATTGCAGAAGTGGAGGAGGAGAAATGAATGTTTGAGATTGAATGAAGAGAATAAGAGGCAAAGTTTTATAGTATAGGACGTTTGGAGGGATGAAGACAAAAAAAAAAGAGGAAACAGAAATAAGAGAGAGGAAGAAAAGAGGGATGGCACAAAAGGAGAAAGAGGATATAGATGGACGAGAAAGGAGGGAGACTTAGAAAGTACAAAGACGGAAAGAGAATTGAGAAAGGGAAAGAGAGAGACAGAAGAAATTGATAGGACGCCAGAAGAAATAGAAAAAAAGAGAGAGGGAAAGAAAGACAAGGCATCACATTGTATTTCTGTGTTTGTATGATTAAATTCTGAAAAAT
>NC_134819.1:32965067-32975067 GCF_046742065.1 Oratosquilla oratoria | reverse complement strand
TAGAACAGAGGTATATCTAATAATACTGATTTAATATTTTCATGAGAATAAACATGTCTTTAAATGTAAAACAGAATCAACACCCTTGTTGGAAAAATGGAAAGAGAAAATATTTGCTGTTAAATATATACCAACATATACTCGGATTTGCTGACTTCATATCGAGAAAATTGTTCACTACTTTTCCTTTTCTTTTTCCTTCTCTTCCCTTTCATAAAAACATAAGAATGAATAAAACTACAAAAGACCATAAGGCTTACACTAGGCAGTTCCATGTCCATGTCTACCTGTTTTCCTCAACTTTCTCTTAAAACAATCAATAGTTTAAGCACTCTATACAATGTTAATAAGTATATACCAATCGTTAAACACTCTATTGGTATACCAGTGTTTACCTATTTCCTTCTTAAATCTGAATTTGTTCAAGTAAATCCTATTTAATTCCTCCCCTCTCTGTCACCTCTTTGTCTCTGGTTTTTTTTTTTTTACTCTTCTTCTCTTCTTTCCTCTCTTTTCTTCTCTCTTCCTACCATATTCTGTACCTAACTGAACTAAGAGAAAAATGTGTTTTGGGATTCAGATATTTCAATAAGAGGATCAAGTAACGTACTGATTGCAGTCTTTATCTAACCTTTCGCATTGAAGATTCCCTGTGATGAGTATATACTGGGTCAGTTATTCTCATTTGGGCAATTCACATACGAATAAAACAATTTGTCGGGATGTAACGAATCAATGGTAACTTGATCTGTACGATCAAATCTGTTGCGAATTACGTTAGAAAGAAAACTTTGTTTTCATTAGATTTACTCTCTATCTGTGCGTAAAGAATCAATGGTAACATGATCGATACAATCAAATCTGTTGTTGATTATGTCAGAAAAACTTCATTTTCCTTAGGTTATATCTTTGCCCAACTTGCTATATTTGATACTGCCGGAAGATGTACCTGGTAATTCTAATAAACAGTTTTTAGAAGCTCTGCCATGGGATTCGAACCCTGACCCGTGCGTCGATAATCACGAGGCCAAGACGCTAGCGACCATGCTACATGTGTTGGTTCAAAAGGACTGTACTAGTCCCCGACCACGCTTCACGTAACATTGGAAGATCTAGTCTCATTTTCATCCAATCCCCGTATTCTAATAAAGTTGAATGTTGCATTTTCTGGGTCATGTTTCCCCCTAGAACCGCACCCAGGCAGTCTGTAAGCTGCACGATCCCAAAACGGAGTCCTAGCAGTTATTGTGTGTAATAGATTAATTAGGGCATCTTTAAGGGTTTTATAACCCTGATCTGTTACTAAACTTAGCCACCAAACTCGTTGTGTCGGTCACTGAAGACTCCTGGCTGTATCTGAAACCGTCACATTTGCCCTATTAAGTGTTTTGGGGACTGTTGGGGGTAAGGTAACAGCAGTCATTCCTGGGAATCGGAGAGGAGTGCGGGACTCAAACCCGCTACTAGCAAAACGCAAGACCCTTTTTGAAGCCATTTGTGATACACAGTGAATATTTTCTCGTTACCTTATACACAAAGAGCACAATGTTACGTATGTCAAATAATGTTTGTCCTTCCGTAGATGAAAGTTAGGAGAGTAAAGAGCCACATACTAAGTACGTTGAGATCCAATGCTCCTAGTTGTAATGTTTAAATTTTTTTTTTTTTTTTTTTTTTTTTTTTTTTGCGCATGACATGATCCACTCAGATAACACAAATAATCTTTTAGATATAATCATCATCTCCAGTTCTTCCCAAAATAACCTTTCTGTAGGTAATTTATTCGTCTTTAAGCTGAAACAAATCGCCTGGCGGCAACTGGGTTAAATAGCAAAGTTGCAAAAGACACCGAAACGGTGGATTGAGAAGTGAACATCTCGTCATTCTTATTTTCTTATTTCATGGTTATCATTTCATATTTTTATTTCTTATATTTATTTATTCTTAAATTCTTATTATTTCATTTGTTTTGATTTCGTATTAACATATCTTATTTCTTATTAATTTCATGTTTCTTTTTCATATATCTTCCTCCATGTTTATCCATACTTCTTGTTCTTCTTCTCCCGTAGCTAAATAAAATCGCTATGTGGATGCTTAAATACTAAACTTTTTTTCTGGCTCTTCACAGTACACGATATAAGCGTTCCCCAATACAAGGGGAATAATACAAGATTGTCTTTGTAATATGAAATAGGCTGAGCGAGCAGGCTAGAGCGTCGCTATTTGTGGCGGAGGTTAAGGTGACTGCAGTTCGAACTCTTCCACCAGCGAGTTGAACCAAGGGCATGATTGAGTAAATTCCACGCTACAAAGTCCTCTTTCAAGGGTGCCCTCCTAGCCTCCTAATAAGGGGAGTTGGCGACGTTAATTCGAATCACCAATCATGAATATAAAATATTATTTGAAAGACCAGGGGGGAAATCGGATACCTGGCAAGTGGCTTTGAACAATGTGGGGAAACAGGAAGGAAATAACAAAACGCTTTCGAAGTGGAAAATATAACTTAACTTTGATATTGCTTGGGTTCAAGTTTGCAGTTGTTTCCAGCCAAGAGTTCTCCCACTAACACTTAAGAAATTTTAGAGAAAAGTCTTGCACAGCAGTTGCCAAATGTCTTGCCAGCCGTTGTTTGTATCCTTGCTTTTTGGTCAGTGGAGATACTTTTCTTTGTTGAAGATTTATGAAAAATGGTAATGAATCAACAAACTAAATTGAAAAAATAGGTAAACAAGTAAACTAGAATATTAGAAAGATTTTCAGGTATCCTGGATTTTATATATTTCTGTAATTTTCTTTACAGATAATAGAGATTTTCTAATTCTAAAAATTCCAAAATGAGAAATCTATCTGTATATCATACACACACACACACACACACACACACACACACACACACACATATATATATATATACATATATATACAAATATATATACATATATATATATATATATATATATATATATATATATACATATATATATATAAATATATATATATATATATATATATATATATATATATATATAGCTGAGGGATCAGAAAGTCTTTGCCAGAGCTGAAATTACCACCTTTGCCCTACGTGTTTGGGCAACTTGGGCAGATGGCAATCACTGGGAGCTTTTTGGCACCGAATCAGATCTTTTGTAATTAAGATGCTGAGCAAACTGCAGTCAAATATGAAAAGTCTAAATAGTAGTTTCTCCCTCTCTCTCTCTCTCTCTCTCTCTCTCTCTCTCTCTCTCTCTCTCTCTCTCTCTCTCTCTCTCTCTCTCTCTCTCTCTCTCTCTCTCTCTCTCTCTCTCTCTCTCTCTCTCTCTCTCTCTCTCTCTCTCTCTCTCTGCGCGTTGGTGACAAAATCGGAAACGTGCTGATTACGTATTCTCTTAGTTGTGGGTTTGAATCCCGCACTCCTCTGCGATTCCCAATAATGACTGTTACCTGCCCCAATAGTTTTTTAAGCGCTTAGGCCTCAGGTCCACGCCTCCTAGCGTAAGCTCTATATCGTCAATAACATTTTTTTTCACTGCGTGTGTACATACTGTCTCTGCATCGCTGATTGTACACCTTGTCAACCATACGTAGAAAGAATTTACTATTGCTTTATTATAACTTACATCTGCATGTAAACATATTAGTTACGAGTACCAGATAATGTTTAAACGTTCTTCCGTATATTAAAGTTACGAGAGTAGAGAATCATAAACTAAATATTTTTATATTAAATGCTACTT
The DNA here is from genome assembly GCF_046742065.1 of Oratosquilla oratoria. NCBI lineage: Eukaryota > Metazoa > Arthropoda > Malacostraca > Stomatopoda > Squillidae > Oratosquilla > Oratosquilla oratoria. Next base: position 32,971,330 of record NC_134819.1, on the reverse strand, counting down.
GTTATGCGTCTAAATTTACTTTGTGTATATTTTTGAGGCACTTAAATTACACAACGGTGATCTTTTAGAAATAATCATCAGCAATGAAAATACAACAAATCATGGATGAAGATATTGCAATACAATTATCATCTCTTCTTCAGAAAACAGGACTAATAATCAAACAATTTGTACCATCGGTTAACTAAACCAGCATGAAAAATATAACATTACAAATCACAATAGTAGTCAAATTCTTAATAAAGATAAAATAGTCCATAACAATAACAATAGTCATTATCATTTATCACATACATGCACACATACTTAACGTATATACATGGACGCATACACAATCCTGTACATGCACATACGCAATAACCATTATCCATAGATGTACCAACGCAAGTACACATACGCACACACACACACACACACACACACACACACACACACACACACACACACACACACACACACACACACATGCATATCCACTCACATATAAGCACGTGAGCGTGTGGGTGATTGCGGGTGTCTGTGGGTCCTTGTTTGCCTGCTCGGGCCGCGCGGGGGCGCTTGTGTGTGTATTTGTTTGCGTACGAGCCTAGGTTTGCATATTCGTACTTATGCATTTGCAAATGTGTGCCTGAGCGAGTTTCGCGTGCCTTCAGTTTGAGCAAGCCCATGCATAAGCACACGCGACCCTCACAAAGGCGGGGGGTTAGCAGAGAACCCACCGAGGCCAAGGAGGCGTGGGGTCCCCATTCGTATATGCATGGGCTCCTGTCGCGGCCCGTAAAGGTCATGAATGTTAGAAGAAGAAGCCGCGACTCTTCTGCGCCCTCTCACGACCCAAACGCTGCCTGGAATATCCTTGTTTGCATAACCTATCCTATATTATAATGTAGAAAATTGTACTTGCATGATTTATACATACATACATATATATATATATATATATATATATATATAATATATATATATACATGTGTGTGTGTGTGTATGTATGTATGTGTATATGTGTGTATGGGTATGTATGTATATATACATATATATATATATATATGTGTGTGTGTGTGTGTGTCTTTATATTTATATATATATATATATATATATATATATATATATATATATATATATATATATGGGAATGAAGGTGGAGTTTTCAGGTTTTCTGTTGATTATTTTTACCTCGATCGGGTGAGGTTAAACAAGGTTTCCATATTCTTCAAATTATTTTTAATGTTTCGTCTTTAATAAGATATCTTTAGGAATTTTAACAGAAATTATATTATAGTCCAAATAATATATACAAATAAAAAGTATTACATAATTACCTATAATAAAACAGTTATGAATTATGAAATAATACATGGGAGGTTTATAAATCAGTGTTGGTACTTACATCTTAAAATGAATATAAGAAACTTGGCAGAATGTATACTATTTATATATGCCCTTTGCTATAAGTCGATTGGAAGGCCAGGGATTGCGAGGCTGGGGTTCTGAGGTAGAACCAGATGAGTGGGGGTTTAGGGGTTGAGCCATGGGAGGGTGAGTAGGAGGGAGGGGAGGAGTTGGAGTGGGCGGGAATGGGGCAAGATCTCTGAGTTGAGGGAAGATACCTTGCAAGTATACAGTGTAGAGCAGAGAACATAGAGGTTTTTTGGAAATTTCACAAAATCATAAATTGTAAATGCAAAAACACTTTATTGACAATAATGTGTTTGTACTGAAATAACATTTGATACTATTGAGTATGGAAAACAACAACTATCGTATGGTGTCCGTTTTCACTGGTGTATTTCTGAGGGCGTTCTTAGAAGTTGGTTTCCATTCTCTCCAGCATTGTTCTGTTGATTTGGTTGACTTCCACGCGGATAGCTTCCTTCATATCGGTCAGTGCACGGGGCCAATACACGTACACGCGCGCCTTGAGGTGTCCCCACAAGAAATAATCACACATGGACAAATCAGGGGACCGAAGAGGCCAAGGAGTATCAGCAAACCTGGAAATGAGGCGGTCACCGAAGGGAGGGCGAAGAATGGCCATTGATGCTCTGGCTATGTGGCTCATCGCCCCCTCCTGCTAAAACAACACATGTGGTATGGGCATATGTTTTTGTCGTAATTTAGGCACAATTTTTTTTATGATCTCAATGTAGCGCTTTTTGGTTACAGTAACATAATTTCCATTATCGTCTTCGACGAAAAAGTAAGAACTAATTACGGTAGTATTTTCAAAAAGACACCAGACCGTCACCTTTTGGTTATACAGTGGTCTTTCGTGCAGTTCTCTCGGATTTCCAAGAGCCCAATAACGACGGTTTTTATTATTCACCATTCCATTGAGATGAAAATGAACTTCATCACTCGTTGATAAAATGAGGTTGTCATTTGACTCAAAAATTCCTTACATGTGACGTGCGAAGTTAATCCGCTGTGCATAGTCTCTTGGTTCCAACTGTTTTCCAATGACCAGTTTATCGGGGTGAAAATGCACGTCTTATAAGAATAACTAAAATTTAAATGACTCCCGGCTGTCTTTTAATGAACCCGGGTGTATGTTTGTCCCCCACTGAACCGGCAAAAAGGGACGCGTGTGTAATAAAAGTTTTAAACGTTAAAAAAGGAGGGCAACAAATCTTACGATTAGATCACCAGGAACAATGCCTTTAGAAACCGAAGCCGACAAAAAGAAGCGTCAAAGACATTTTTGGAAGTGGGTTACAGGTACTCGGAAAATTTCAAAAGCCGCTTTACAAAATTATAAGAGTTTGAGTTGCCGACTACGGAATGAACATGCCCAAACTTTTCCAAGCTTATACCAGGCTGTCAGTTTTTTTTTTTTTTTTTTTTGTGTGTGTGTTAAGGAATACGTGCGGGAATTTCATCGAAAGGTGATTAAGTTTAATGATTCTCTACAAAACAACAAATATTTTCAAGCAAAGCGAGCAGCGCCGCAGGCCAAGCACCCACGGCGCAGCCGTGACTGGTGAAGCCAGGTGCTTGTCTTCATATAAAATACACCTTACCAATCGAGTACTGACACCAAGTTCAATACAGTGACTCCGAGCAGAGTGAATAGGACTCGGCAGCAAAGCTGATCTGACACGTTCCACATTTTCCGGAGTCCTTACCGTTGGTGAAGTCCCCCATCGGTCTTGTATTCATTAATGTACCTCGTGTACGAAGTGCATTCACCCAACGTAAGATTGCCTTCCGGGTTGGAACAGACTTATTTCGGTGAATGTTGAAGTGGCGCAGGAACTCACGCTGAATTGCTATGACATACTCGTTATTCTTCACGTAACTACCCTAGGTAAACCCGCAATGCTATGGTTTTACCTAAAAACAAAGTAAATGTTAAGACTCAACGGATTGAATGGAACCTGTCTGTTCCTTATCTCTGCTCCACCCTGTATATATAATACACACACACACACACACACACATATATATATATATATATTATATTACACAATAAATGTATATATATACTCCTTTTTCTCTAAAATATTTTTATTAAAAAGTTAGAGAAAACACAATAATGATAAATTGGAATACAAAATATTCAGCATTTCAAAGAACAGAACATTTCACAAATAACACAGAAAACAATTTGCTGATATATTAATTTTAGAAGATTATCAGAGGAGTGATCACTCCATATAAATTTTTTAAAACAAGAATTTGAAGATACAGGTATTTGTTATCATACCTTCTCGTAGTAAATCTCTTCTATTTTGTTTCAATATGATTCACTTATTTATTTATACATTCCAATATTTACATCAATAAAACTGAGTGGATCACAATTTTGTGTGTCTATCTTATACTTTGAATGTTGTATTGTGCTTTCCACTTGTCAATATAAATAACTGATTCTTGTAAAATGTCTTTGAGCCGTAAGGGAACACAGGTGAAATATTCTGTTATCTTGATATTTTCCATGTAGCCAATATAAGGTCAACTCTTCAAGGGATTAGCTCTAGGATTATAGATATAGATATATATATATATATATATATATATATATATATATATATATATATATATATATGTATGTATGTATATATATATATACATATATATGTATGTATATATATATGTATATATATATACATATGTATGTATGTATATACATATGTATATATATATATATACATATATGTATATACATATATGTATATATATATATACATATATGTATATATATACATATGTATATATATATACATGTATATATATACATATATGTATATATATATATATATACATATGTATACATATATATACATACATATACATATATATATATATATGTATATGTATATATATATATATATATATGTATATGTATATATATATGTATGTACATATATATATATATGTATATATATATATATATGTATATATTTATATATGTATTTATATATATATATGTATTTATATATATATGTATTATATATATATATATATATATATATATACTAATTAAAGAACTTCTGTTGATATCGACCTAAATTGACCCGGAAAGGCGGAAACCACTCAAGGTGCCACTGTACCTGGTGCCCCTGATCGGTTGAGAGTGTGGTAACGTGAGGGCAACAGAGACCACTGATTAGCCAAGAGTGGTGACATAATGACAACAGAGACGACTGATTGGCTGAAGAGGCCTGCGAGCGAAGCGAGTTCGCCGAAAGGACGAGGCATAGCCCGGTACTCATATATGTAGTAGGCCTCCGTCAGTCGATATCGACTATGGATATTGCGCCGGAGAAAGTCATGATTTTGCTAGCGACAGTGACGGCTGTGGCTGGTGAGCCCGATGCGGGAGTGGCAGTCTCGGCCGCATTTGCTGCATGTGTGGCTTGTTGGAGTGGCTGCTGGGGTGTGTGCCTTCCGTTTGGCTCTCTTCTCACTGGATGTGGTCAGAATTTTTTCCTCTCCAGATTTCAGGTGCTTGTGAAGAACATTTGCTGCGGTCGGCTGCTACCTCTTCCCAGTTCTCAGTGTTGATGTCCAGGGCTTTCATGTCACGCTTGCAGACATCTTTGTAGCGCAGTTGGGGTCGACCAACGTTTCTCTTGCCGGAGACAAGTTCACCGTAAAGGATGTCTTTGGGGATGCGTCCATCTTCCATCCTTCGCACATGGCCGAGCCATAGAAGTCTGCGCTGCCTTAGCAATGTGAATATGGTGGGAATACCTGCTCGCTCGAGTACCTGGGCATTGGTAATCTTGTCACTCCAGCGGATGCCAAGGATGCGGCGAAGGCAGCGCAGATGGAAGTTACCCAGTTTGCGCTCCTGCTTCGAGTAGGTCGTCCATGTTTCGCTGCCGTAGAGGAGAGTGCTGACAATGCACGCGTTGTACACTGCCATCTTAGTTGACGTTGTCAGCTTCTGGTTCTCCCAGACGCGGGTGGTGAGGCGTCCTAGGGTCGTAGCAGCCTTGCCGATGCGCTTGTTGATCTCGGCGTCAAGGGACAGGTTGTAGCTGATGGTGGATCCCAGGTATGTGAACTGGTGTACGACTTCGAGTTGGTAGTCGTCGATATAGATAGCTGGTGGAGTGTCCACATCCTGACTCAGCACATTGGTCTTTTTTAGGCTGATGGTCATTCCGAAGTCTTTGCTGGCCTGGGAAAACCTGTCCATGAGGCGCTGGAGTTCTTGCTCATTGTGGGAGGTGACAGCGGCATCATCAGCAAAAAGCATGTCTCTGATGGTTATCTCAGTCACTTTGCTTTTTGCTTTCAGTCGAGCCAGGTTGAAAAGTCGACCGTCAGATCTTGTGCGAAGGTACACTCCTTCTGTTGATGTTCCAAAAGCATGCTTTAAGAGCATAGCAAAGAAGATGCCGAAGAGGGTTGGAGCCAGTACACATCCTTGCTTGACTCCACTCTTGATGTCAAAGGGGTTGGACATGTTGCCTTCATACTGGATCGTTGCCTTCATGTCATCGTGAAAGGATCTAATGAGACTGTGGAGTTTTGGAGGGCAACCGATCTTTGGAAGGATGTCGAACAGCCCTTCCCTGCTGACCAGGTCAAAGGCCTTGGTCAGATCTATAAAGGCTATGTAGAGGGGCTTGCGTTGTTCCCTGCATTTCTCCTGAAGTTGACGAAGGGAGAATATCATGTCCACTGTGGACCGTTCTGTTCGGAAGCCACACTGGGACTCAGGGTAGACGCGCCCAGCGAGTTTCTGGAGACGCACAAGCACGACGCGGGCGTAGAGTTTCCCAACAATACTCAAGAGCGAGATGCCTCTGTAG
>NC_134819.1:32952567-32960067 GCF_046742065.1 Oratosquilla oratoria | reverse complement strand
GAAGAGACGATGACCTCTGAGGGGGGAAGAAGAAGAAGAAGAAGACTAGAAGAAATTATTTCATTCAAATTAGATGAATGGCAGAGGGAACATGTATATTACAAGATCATTGTGTTTATGTTTGATGAACGAATCTGGGCATTAAATGTGAACAAGAGAAATGATTTCATCAATCTTACTCCACACGTCCAAGCATCATCAAGCCATTTATTTGTTTTCTTTTAATTGACATATGCGAGCACGTGCGCACGCACACACACGCACACACACACACACACACACACACACACACACACACACACACACACACACACACACACACACACACACACACACACACACACACACACACACACAGTTTCCCACACAGAGTGATTGACGTCTGGAACAAATTGAACAGTGAAACAGTTAATGCCAGAACTATACACGAATTCAAAAGCAAACTGGATGTGGAGAGATACAAAAACGGGTCATAACGAGCATAGCTCTAGTCCCGTAAAATACAACTAGATAAACACACACACACACACACACACACACACACACACACACACACACACACACACACACACACACACACACACACAGACACACACACACACACAGACACACACACACACACACACACACACACACACACACACACACACACACACACACACACACACACACACACACACACACACACACACACACACACACACACACACACACACACACACACACACACACACACACACACACCATAATACCATCAAGCCGATCAGAGCACGCACCGTCACATACCGACATTTGTGGACTTAATCAACAACAAGAATTAACATTGTTGTAGTACACACTTATTCCCTAACTTACTGTTTTTGTCTTGTTTTTTGAATGCTTGTAACATCTTTTCGCTGTCATAGTTTTATATTGTTATAATCTTGTAGTATGTATATTTTCAGCAGTAATGCTGCTATACCCAATAAACCGAAGATTATCATTATCATTATTATCACACACACACACACACACACACACACACACACACACACACACACACACACACACACACACACACACACACACACATCCAACTCTCGTGGGCGGGGAGTTGGGTGTGTGTGTGTGTGCGTGTAAGATCACAGCATTACCCATAGATCTGTCATATATGATCTCTGAGCTCTCCTCCAGGAGGGAAATAGCTGTCGATCACGAGTCCAACACGTGATCCAAGACCACGTTGGAACACACACACACACACACACACACACACACACACACACACACACACACACACACACACACACACACACACACACACATACATACACACACACACTCGCGCGCGTTTAAATTTGATGAGCCAGTTTCTATGAGAAAAGTCAAGGACAATGGATTATAACTGTATGAAATGCAGGTTTTACATAAATTCTTTTTTCGTTCTAAAGCCTGTTTTGCAGTGTAGGAAGTCTTTTATGAAATTATTTTTTCTAAGTCTCATTGCCTTGCAACCCGTTTTTATTTATTTATTCAAATATTTTCAATGTTTAAAATCTTCACCATTGTGTCCAATAGTGTACCAGTTCTCTGTGGATGAAAAGGGTATTTGAACTGCATCGGCTAGCCCTTTGTAAGGGGGAAAATGCTTTTGGTAGATATAGTGTACAGAATACGCGTCAGATGTTCTTGAACTTTTGGTTATTCACTGCAGGACCTATCTATCCTCTAGTTAACATTATGTATGTTACAGTGTTCAGAGGTTCAGTGTGATAGTAATTATTATACTTTGGGAAATAAAAGTATATTCAAAATGAAATTGAAATAATTCGTACTGTGTATTTTTACTCTATTTCAGCTGTTTGTGGGAATGTTTCAGTATGTATACGGATATTCTCTTTATTAATCACTAGATTTCGGAAATATTTTGGGACCAAAACTCGTTTCTGAAGTAGACCGAAGCGTTACGAAATGGTTTTGATATTCAGGAGCTTTCTAGATTTTGGAACTTTTCGCTTCGACTATTGAGACCTTTGACCTTTATAGGGAGCACTATTTTGTATTAATGAATTGGATGCTTCTTGGAAAAACGGAGAGTCGTAATATGGGAGGTTCTCAACAGAACAAGTGTCTAGCGTTGGCTAAGAATAACATAACATAAGAATGAAGGAGGCTGCAAGTGACCATAAGGCCTACACTAGGCAGTTCCATGTCCCTTACCACCTGTCACCTCTATCCATAAATTTATCTAATCTCTTAAAACGATCAGTTGTTTCAGCACTCGCTACGTTGTTACTAAGTCTAATCCATTTGTTAACCACTCTAGTGGTAAACCAGTTCCTGTTTATTTCCTTTTCAAACCTAAATTTTTCCAAGAACTTAGAAAAATCTACTGCTCTCGGATCTACAACATACAAAATTTTGAAGGAAATACTGTCACCAATGTTACCATGTGTGTATATATTTTTTGATGTGTTTTTTTTCGAGATTTAGTAAAAAAGCAAAACAATTGATGACACAGAAGCGTTATTGCGGAAATTCTTTTGTGAGCATGAGAGTGAATTATTACATAGCATAAGCGCGAACTATTTCAATATATACATTCGAGATATTAAGTTTTGTCGTAACTTCCAAAATATTTCGCTCAAATAAAGCAGTAGCCGATCTTCTTGACCGAACATTTTTGACAACAGTGAAATGGCTTGTAGAGGTAGAACTGAATTCACCTTTCTTTAGACATGAAGATGAGCCCTGACAAGCTCCCAGAAAGACACCCAACCCATCACCGTCAATTCATAGAATCATGATATATCTGAGGGTGGTCGAAATATCTAGATATAGAGAAAGTACAGAGCATAATAGAATATATATATTATTTGTATAGAACATATAGAAGGTAACAAGTGCGGGATTCGAACCCACGACCAAGCCAGATGCGAGACAGGTATGCTTCCGATGACGCCACGAACGCACAGGGATAGAACACATACATACATATACCATAGTCTTTTCCCCCCTTACACCGGGGGTAGCCAAAAAGAAAAAGGCATAGAAAACACTCCCACCCATTTCATTTCCCATATATTCCACTCCCCTCCACCCTCCTCCCTCCCTCCTATCTTGGTACCTCGTGGATGACGGGTCATCCAGTTAGAACACATAGTATTACAAAATATACAGAATAAACAGAATATCTCTTAATATACAGAAAACGCCCCCCCTCTTCCCCTCGAAATAAAGAATCGAAAAGGATCGCCCCATTGAAGCGTTCAAGAATGAGATCACTTGACTGAAAGGATATAATGAAGCTTGCATGAGGCTTGAGTACGTTTCGGGCAAGACTGAAGCACAAAAAATCATCAACGAATAAATGGAAAGAATATGACGCGAAATCCCCATAAAAGGAGGAACGAAGGGAAGCGAAGCAAGATGAATACATGCAGATAAAAAGAAAAGGGTAAATAAGTGTAGATTCTTTCTGAGGAAGCACTGGGGTGCAAAGGTAGTCTAGGAAGAACTCTCGTTTCAGGTGTTTGTTTGCCTTCTTCAATTTCTTAAACGACTTCTCAGAATAGCATTACAGAAGCGCGTTACGGTATCAAATGCGATTGTGTGTGATTCACCATGATCTTGGATCGCGTGACTCCTTGCCCACGAGGGTTGGGATGCCGCCTCGCAATGCAACGACACTGAAATTGTTTCAGACCTGGGTTGAACCCCTAGATTGGTCTTGGATCACGTGTCGAACTCGTGATCGACAACTAATTTCCCTCACGGAAGAGAGTTCAGAGCTCGTATATGACCGATCTATGGGTAATGCTGTGACCTTACACGCACACACACCCCGAACTCCCCGCCCGCAAGATTTGGAGTAACGACTCGCAGCGCAGCGATACTGAAATTATTTCAGCCCTGGGTGGGATTCGAACCCGGACCTCCGTAGCGCCACGAGGGTGAGTGTGTGTGTGTGTGTGTGTGTGTGTGTGTGTGTGTGTGTGTGTGTGTGTGTGTGTGTGTGTGTGTGTGTAATCACTTGGTCTTTGGATCACGTGTTGGACTCGTGATCGACAGCTATTTCCCTCCTGGAAGAGAGCTCAGAGCTCGTAGGTCCGATCTATGGGTAATGCTATGACCTTGCACACACACACACCCCCAACTCCCCGCCCACGAGAGTTGGAGTAACACCCCTCAGCGCTGCGATACTGATATTATTTCAGCCCCGGGCGAGGATCGAACCCGGACCTCCGTAGTGGCAGGCCAGAGCTCTAACCACAGCGCCATGAGAGGTGTGTGTGTGTGTGTGTGTGTGTGTGAGCACGCGTGTATCTAATGAATGTACATATGAGTACGCATGTATTACACATGTGTCCATCATAATCTTATAAAGCTAATGTATAGCAGCAAATCTATCGCCCGATAAGAAAGTTGGATGTTAGAAAGAAAGAAAAGAAGAAAGAAGAAAAATACTTAAGTGTCTATGCAAACGAATGTTAAAACTTTGAATTGTTTTATATTCAATCTCCTTGAGTGGAAACTTGTTCCATTCCTTGGCTACGTGGTTGGCAAAATTGTTTCTTCTTAGATCAGGGTCAGAAAATATATTCACCCTGAGAATTTGGGGCCATTCCTTCTCGTCCGATTAGGCCGTTCACACTAGCGGTTTGAACCGCGACGGTCCAATTAAAGTGTAAGTCAATGGAGGTGTTCACACACAAATGCGTAGTTTTCCCTTGACTGTGCAAGACCGCGCGGTTCAAACCACTAGTGTGAACAGGGCCTTATTTCGTTTGAAAAAATATATATTTTTATATTATCAGTCCGAATTTCTGTTTTTTGTTGTTTTTTTTTCGAAAAAATAAATTTAAGTGTCTTAAGCGCTTGCCGTAAGATTTGTTTCTCATAGTATGGGTTTCATGACTCGGCGCTATACCTTTTCCAATGGATTTGTGTTTTTAATATGATTTGGGGAACACAGGGAAAGAGCAAATTTCAAGTGTTATCGGACCATCAATATATATATAATTTATTGACGAATAATGGGCTTTGTAGACAAGAGAATGCGTGACCATTTTCCATCGTATTGTTTTCAACGAAACAGAAATGCAATGCTTACATATTTTGAATTCGTTATTGATAATAACTATTATTATTTTCACTTTCCACTTTAGTTAATTTTTTTCCAAATAACATGTAGTCGTCCATAGTATTACTTTTACCTATGACCATAACATTACCCACACTTATGTATGTGTATTCGTATGTGCATGCATATATATGTACGTGCATTATATATGTAGGTCCATAATCATAGTTGATGTAGAATGAGATCAACCGCTTTATATGTAGGTAGATAATAATGAAAGACACGATGTAAGATTTTTAATCACTTATGTAGACTTTCAAGCATTCACGAATTGAGACACATTTTAAAGATGAATTTCTCAATCCAACGATGACCTGAAGCCCTGAAGTTTAATAAGCCAATGGCCTCTCGTTTATTCTTTCAGGTGAGTATATAGACTGATAATGAAGCCTCCAAGTATGTATTCAGGTTCTCAAGAAGGACCGTTTTTATTCAGTTAATTAGGTAATTATAATTATCTACTTGACTAAATAAAAATTTATTTATCTGTATATTCATTTATCTGCTCGTTTGCTTGTCCATTTTATTATGAATTTATTTGTCTATTCATTCGTATATTCATTAAATTATTTATTTAGGAATGCATTTCGTTTTTTTTTATTTTTCGTTTATCTAGCTGTATATTAATGTCAGTAAAGGTTATGAATATTTACTAAATATTTTTTGTCGAACTTTCACCTTTCAAATAGATAAAAAAATACAGGTACTTAATACCCTAGAGAAATGTAAATTAATCACTTCTTTTATTTACGTACATGTTCATATATTTTGTGCTGAGCGTACAATGATATATAAAGTTCTTTATGCATATATATGCAACTTTTCTTACATATTTGTATGCTCAAGTTACATACACATACATATATATATGTATATATATATATATACATATATGTTCCTGTTTAGAAATTTATATTCTAAATGAGCCCAATTACAGGTTATCTGAGGAATCTTCCATGTTTCTCCCTTAACAGAGCAAACAACAGATATTTCCAGAGACATACAAGCGAAAAGAGTGAGTCTGAGGGAAAGAGAATGCCAAGGAAAAAAGTTTTATGAACAGACTGACAGACAGGGACTGACAGACCGAGAATGACAATAAGACAGACAGACAAACAGACACTTGAGCCGCTTGAGTGACAAGAGAAGAGGGAACACAAAGTGAAAGACAGATGGACAGAAATGCAAAAGGGAGAGGATTGCAAAGTGCTTCCTCAGTTCAAGACGCAGGAGAGGTAAAAGGGGGAGGAAACTGGTTTACATGGAAGCAAGGACACACACATACACACACACATACAAACGCGCACACTGACACACACACACACACACACACACACACACACACACACACACACACACACACACACACACACACACACACACACACACATACATACATACACACAAAAACACACATAACCCCACACGCGCTGCTCATTTTGTGTGTATATACTACAGTTAGATAAATGCACACACAGAGGGGAAAAGAGAGAGAGAGAGAGAGAGAGAGAGAGAGAGAGAGAGAGAGAGAGAGAGAGAGAGAGAGAGGGAGAGAGAAGAGTGGGGGGGAAGGGGGGAACAGCGGAGGCATCGTCGACAACGAAGACACTGATGTTAAGAGCGACGACGACTCCGATGCCGACGGACAGTGACGTTAACGATAACAGCGACGACGACGACGAAGAAGGTGATACTGACGGAGGATGCTAACGCTGACAGTAATGACGACGACGATGGGAATGACGCTGATACAAAAGCCAAGACCTATACACGCATGCGTGGTTCGCCATTTCCTTTTATATCTCGGCAGGTAAAAGGCCTGTCTTCTGTGAATTTTGCGGAGGACTCCAGTTATACCATCATGTGGAGAGAATGAAGCATTGTGGGTAGAAAAAGGCAAGCCAAAGTGGGGTTTTGAAGGCGGGAGACCGCTTACAAAAGCCAAAGAAATACGCTCGAGAATAATAGGAAATGTTAATCAAATCAGATGTGCGATAAAAAAAGGGGGACGGGGGAAGACCACCCAAGGTTAGAAAGATTACATACGAATTATGGGACAAATGAATAAGACACAGCGCATGATCTCAAATGCGACAAGAAAGAGAAGAACAAGAAGAAGAAGAAGATGAAGATGAAGAAGAGGATGAAGAAGAAGAAGATGAAGAAGATGAAGAAGATGAAGAAGATGAAGAAGAAGATGAAGAAGATGAAGATGAAGATGAAGATGAAGATGAAGATGAAGAAGATGAAGAAGAAGAAGATAAAGGAGATGAAGAAGATGAAGAAGAAAATGAAGAATATGAAGATAAAGAATGTGAAGATGATGAAGAAGAAGATGAAGAAGAAGAAGAAGAAGAAGATGAAGAAGATGAAGATAA
>NC_134819.1:32942567-32945067 GCF_046742065.1 Oratosquilla oratoria | reverse complement strand
TGTCTTTATGTGTGTATGTCTGTGTGTGTAGTGCTTAGCAGAGAGACATATTTGTATATTGATATCTTGTTCCCCTGGAGTAAATTGAATGTGGTGGATTATTCCTTTCCATTGCTAACGACACTGCTTCTGACCCATGGCAGTGGACAGGGTGTAGGGAGGACCCGTCATCCAGGAGGTGCTCAGATGGGTGTGGGGTGTGTTCAGGGATGGAGTGGGTGGAAATGATTTTGTGCCTTTCCCTTTTTGGCTACCTCCCTTGTAAGGGGGAAAAAGCCTTGGTATATGTATGTATGTATGTATTGCTAACGAGAGGATACCGAGGACTGAAGTAGGAATAAGTAACAGATCCCTCTGGCACCAACAATAAAAAGGGAAATCGACAACTTCCCGTTGTAGAAAAGGAACACTCCGTTGTCGAAAGGTTTAGTTGTTTTAGATCTAAATAATACCAAACCGCTCTGTTCAGCTTAGTCTCCTGTCATATGTATCGACTTTTTGGCCGTGCGCTCTCCACGACACGACCTCGTGCACTCAAATAATCATAGGCTTCCATACGTCATGACCACGACGTCGTGTCGTGGACGGCGCACGGCCAAAAGTCGATGCGGGTGAAACAAAGTGTTTGCCTCGGAATGACGATGTTAAAAACCATATAACTAAACCATTTTGACTAAATGTTTATTTTTATTTTATTTTTTAGCATCTAATTTGTATTTCTTTTATTATTCTAACTCGTATCTTACTTTTTAACCTCTCTGCTCTTTATTTTCATTTGATTTTGTGTAGCTTAATTTTCGTCTGCGGCGTATTTTTCGTCATCGCTGTTTTTGTAGCTAACTCCAGCGTTTCCAGCCGTGTGAAGGCCGGACCCTCAGGTGGAAGGACCTAACGAGCCGTCAAGTGTGGACGACACGAATGAATGAAAGAAGCGAGCGAGAGAGACCGAGGCAGAATTTTTTAATGGAAGCTGAATCTGTGTCTGTGATCACGTACGAAGCCGTGTTCGATTGAAGGAGGGGCAGATGGAAGAGGGAGGGATTGGAAGAGGAGGACATGGAGGAGGAGGAGAAGGAGGAGGAGGGGGGAGGAGGATGAAGACTAGGATGAGGGTGTAGGGAGGAGAAGGACGAGGAGGAGGAGGAGGAGGAGGAGGAGGAGAAGGAGGAGGAGGAGGACGGGCGAGGAGGATAAAGACTTGGATGAGAACTAGGATGAGGGTGTAGGGAGGAGAAGGAGGAGGATGAGAAGGAGGAGGAGGAGGAGGAGGAGGAGGGACGAGGAGGATGAAGACTAGGATGAGGACTAGGATGAGGGTGTAAGGAGGAGAAGGAGGAGAGGTGAGGATTAGGATGGGAATGAAGAGAGAAGGAAGGGAGCGAGGGAAGTGAGGACTAGAATGAGGATTAGGATGAGGATGCAAGGAGGAGGAGGAGGGCGAGGAAGATAAGGACAAGGATGAGGATCAGGAAGAGGGTGTAGGAGGAGGAGGAGGAGGAGGGCGAGGAAGATAAGGACTAGGATGAGGATTGGGAAGAGGGTGTAGGAGGAGGAGGAGGAGGGGGTGAAGAAGATGAGGACTAGGATGAGGAATAGGATGTGGAGGATTGGCAGCGAGGAAGATGAAAACTATGGTGAGGATTAGAATGAGGGTGTAGGGAGGAGGAGGAGCAGGAGGAGGAGGAGGAGGAGGGGGCGAGGAAGATTAGGATTGGATGAGGATTAGGAGGAGGGTATAAAGAGTAGGAGGAGTAGGAATGAGTAAAATGAGAACTAGGGAGGATGACAAGGAGTAGGAGAACTATGACGAAGAGAATGAGGATGAGGTGGAGAAAGAAGAGGACGAGAACTTGGAGGAGGACATAGATGGAGAGGAGGAAGAGGTGAAGGAGGAGAAGGAGGAGGACGTGAACAAGGAAGTAGATTCAGAAATTCGTCGTTGTTCAGTATAGGTGTAGCGAATAGGAAAGAACAAGAAAAGCTAGAAAGTTAATTGGAAGTTGAAAGAAGAGGAGAAAGAGAACTGTCGAAAGTCCCAGAAGGGAAGCTCAGAAGTAGAGAAAGGCAGAGAGTCGTTTATAGCAAGGATGGGTTGCTAAAAGGGAAACATATTGACACTTAATAGAGGGAGGTAAAAGGAACGAAAGGGATGGAAGAAGAAGAAGAAGAAGAAGAAGAAGAAGAAGAAGAAGAAGAGGAAGAGGAAGAGGAAGAGGAAGAGGAAGAAGAAGAAGAAGAAGAGAAGAGGGAATGTCATAAAACCTTTATGTAGTGCATGTAAAAAAAGTAAAGAGGTATGAGAAGGGAATAAGATAAATGATAAAAGAATGTAAAGAGAATGGAAACAATAGATAGAGAAGAAGGAAAGATGAAGAAAGTAGGAAAGTAGAAAGGGAGAAGAAAAGAGGAGGAGGAGGAAGACGAGGAGGAGGAGGAGGAGGAAAGGAGAAAGATGTGAGCAGATGGATCATCTAATCTCTAAAAAAAAAATTCTCTGATA
>NC_134819.1:32927567-32930067 GCF_046742065.1 Oratosquilla oratoria | reverse complement strand
TATATATATATATATATATATATATATATAGACAAATTATATTCTTCACATGTGATGTTCTCATACGTGAGCCCCTTTTACCCTGACTAGAATCGTTAAGCTTTAGTAAGAGACAAACACTGAAGGGATTAAAAGGTACATAGAAATAAAATAGAAGGTTTATGGATCCATTATACCAGCGATTCTATCCTTCGAGGCAATATCATGTAGATGGTAGAGTAGACATTTAAGGAGGTCAACAGAAAGGAGGAATAATATTTTTTGAAGTGGAAATCAGTCTACAGTTATAAAAGAATACAGCTTAATGCCAAAGAGAGAGAGAGAGAGAGAGAGAGAGAGAGAGAGAGAGAGAGAGAGAGAGAGAGAGAGAGAGAGAGAGAGAAAGGTGTATATATGTGCCAATAGACAATAGTAGATAGAAGATGATAAACATAGATTAACAGGCACATTAATATGAAAGAATATATTTGATTAAGTAACTATAAACATTGATAAGTGAAAAAAAAAATGTAAGTGCATAAATGAAAAAGCATTGCCACGTAAATTACATGAATATAGCAAAAAATAATTGTAATTAATTTTTAAAGACCAAAAACTTCTCCATGGCCAGCGAGAAAGGAAAAGGAGAAAAGGAAGCAGAGAATTTGATTTTATAAGGAACGTGGCGCTGGAAGGTAAGAGGGGAAGAACGAAAAGAACGAAAGAGCTAAGAGGATTTTGGGTTACATAAAGGTAAAATTTCTTGACAAGTATAAACATGATTAAGAAGCGTGTGGAGGTGGAAGGGGAGGGAAGGGATTGGGGAAGAGGAAGGGGGAGGGGTAGGTGGAAGAGGAGGAGAGGGAGAGTGGAAGAGGAGGGAAGGGGGAGGGGAAGGTGGAAGGGGGAGGAGGGTTGAGAGGGGGAAGGAGAAGGTGGAGGTGGAAGGGGAGGGAAGGGACAGGGAGAGGTGGAAGGGGGAGGGGATAGAGAGGTTGAATAGGAAGAGAAGAAGAGTGGAAGGGAAAAGAAGGAGGAGGGGGAGGTAGAAGGGAGAGGGGGAGGGATGAGAGGGGGAAGGAGAAGGTGGAGGTGGAAGGGGAGGGAAAGGAGGGGGGAGGGGAGGGGAGGGGGGAGGAGGAAGGGAGAGGGGGAGGGGAGGGGGAAGGGGGGGGAAGGTGTGTTAATTACATCTCTAGGCACTATTCGAAAGGCCGGACAATACACAGCTCGTCCTCAAGTCAGACTTCAGTCTCGCCTCCTACATCGAAGCAACGACGCTCTTGTCCTCCTCCTCTTCCTCGTCCTCCTCCTGCTCCTCCTCCTGCTCTTCCTTTTCCTCCTGCTCCTCCAAAGGATCCTGCAGCAGCTGGGGACGAACAGCTGCGTCTGCGAGCTGCTCATGTAGCTGTCGTGAGCGGCAACTGCTCTCCAGTGCGTTACTGACATGACTGTATCCGGGGAAGAACACTGACAAGTAAATTACTCCATCGGAAGCCATAAAGACTAGAAATGTGTGTGTTTATGTGTGTATTTCACCATCATCTTGGAATACGTGCTGAACTTGTGATCAGTAGCTGTAACCCTGATGAGAGGTCAAAGATCGTATGTAGACTGATCTATGGACAACGTTGTGACCTTGTACACACTTCATATGGTCATGCGCAAAGGAAACAGTAACGGCTTTACAGTACTTATTAAGGCTCGATGTCGAGTGTGTGTGTGTGCGTGTGCGTGTGCGTGTATGTATGTATGTGTGTGTGTGTGTGTGTGTGTGTGTGTGTGTGTGTGTGTGTGTGTGTGTGTGTGTGTGTTTGTGATTCACAACAATCTATCATATGTTGGACATGTGATCGACAGCTATTACTCCCCGTGTGTGCGTGCGCGCGAGTGGATATGTGTGTGCGTATCTATGTGTGTGTGTCTGTATTTGTGTGTGTGTGTGTGTAAGTACGTGTGTGTGTGTGTGTGTGTGTGTGTGTGTGTGTGTGTGTGTGTGTGTGTGTGTGTGTGTGTGTGTAAAATGTAAAGATTATTAATATGAGTGAGCGAGAGAACAAGAGAGAGAGAAAGAGAGAGAGAGAGAGAGAGAGAGAGAGAGAGAGAGAGAGAGAGAGAGAGAGAGAGAGAGAGCGGACGAAGGAGAATCGTGTTGAGAGAGTCTGGTATCAGGTTTAGTACAAATATATTCAATTTAGCCAATTTTCTCGTACAATTGTCCAACATTAATAAAAAGATATCGCAGAAACCGAACGTATTAAAAGGAACAAAGAATTCATCTTTAATTCTGCTAATCTAGCATAATTTCTGCTGCTGTCTAGCATATTTCAGCTTCAGGAATTGAGTCTCTTTATAGTCCGAATCTGTCTTTATGTTTTTGTCTTTTTTCGTTTCGTTTCGTCTCATTTTATTTTAAGTTTGTTTTGTTTAAGTTTTATTTGGTTTCATCTCATTTATCATATGGGTTCGTTTTAAACAATGTTTCGTAGTTTCATTTTGATTTCATTTCATTTATTTCTCG
>NC_134819.1:32920067-32922567 GCF_046742065.1 Oratosquilla oratoria | reverse complement strand
TAACTGCGACCTGGGAAAACCCAACTGAAACAAAATATAACACATTGATGAAATAAAACATAGTGACAAACGTGAAAAGGTACGTCAAACTGAAAGAATTTTTTTTTTGTCTAATGGGGAACTGGGAGAGTGGGAACCAAGTGATCACTGAAATATATATATATATATATATATATATATATATATATATATATATACTATATGTATATAATATATATGTGTGTATATGCGTGTGTGTGTGTGTGTGTGTGTGTGTGTGTGTGTGTGTGTGTGTGTGTGTGTGTGTGTGTGTGTGTGTGTGTGTGTGTAATAAAGCCACTTGGAAAATAAAATGAAAGATGACCGAACGTTTTCGTCTATTCAAAACATTTTCATTTTGAAAATGTCTTAAATAGACGAAAACGTTCGGTCACCTTTCATTTTATTTTCCAATTGGTTTTATTACACATTTTGTGAATCACGTGTTTTTGTGATTTATTCACACACACACACACACACACACACACACACACACACACACACACACACACACACACACACACACACACACACACACACACACGGTGGAACAGTTGGTAGAGCGCTGGACTGGGAAGTACGATAGTGCTCGCAGTACCCAGTTCGAATCCTGCCCAGGGCCGAAATTATTTCGGTATCGCTGTGCTTTGGGTCGTTACTCTGACTCTCGTGGGCGGGGAGTTGGGTGTGTGTGTGTGTGAAAGGTCATAGCATTACCCATAGATCGGTCATACGAGCTCTGAGCTCTCTTCCGGGAGGGAAATAGCTGTCGATCACGAGTCCAACACGTGATCCAATGACCAAGGTGAATACACACACACACACACACACACACACACATATATATATATATATATATATATATATATATATATATATGTATTATATATTATATATATATATATATATATATATGTATATATATATAATGCATGTATGTATATGATATGCACATCTATATCTATATGTATGCGTATATGTATATGGATATATAAATACACATACTAACAGGTACATGTGTACTTAAAGGTATATGTATATTCATATATGTATATACAGAAAAGCCACACGAAAAATAACGGAAAATAGACCGAGCGTTTTCGTCTATTCAGACATTTTTAAGGTACAGAGTTACAAACAAGAGATTAGTGTATACATACAGTCGAAGGTGGATCTTTCAAAATTTGAATAAAGGAGACTGCTAGAGACCATAAGGCTTACATTAGGGAGTTCCATGTCCATTACCACACGTCATCCCCATTCATACACTTATCTAACCGTTTCATAAAGTAACCGATAGTTTCATCGCTCACTACATGGTTACTAAGTCTATTCCATTCGTTGACTACCCTTTTAGTAAACTAGTTCTTGCCTATTTCCTTCTAATTTTGTCCAATTTAAATCCATTGCTGCAAGTCCTGCCATGTTATTTTAATGTGATGACCTTGTTTGCGTTCCCCTTGTTAAAGACTTTGATTCACTCGAACACCTCTATTAGATCACCCCGCACTCTGCGTCTATCCAGAGAGTGTAAGTTAAGATGTCTAAGCCTCTCCTCTTTAGGTCAGTTTCTGAGCTCACGTATCATTTTTGTCATTCTCCTCTCTACTGATTCTAGTGAATTGATACCCATTCTATAGGACGGAGACCAAAACTGTATCGCATAGTCAAGGATGGGTCTAACTAACGCCAATAGAGTTTTATAATTACTTCTACACTTCTACACGTAACCGTCCTAGATAGTTTTTCCACGGAAGTGTACGTCAAACCGACCAATTTAGGATTTTGTTTAAATGGCGCCAGCGAATGTCCTGAGAGATATCGACGCAGTGTGAACAATTCTTTTGTCAAGCGTGCGTTCACACACTGCTCCACATGGACTGCTACCAACGCTGAATTGAAAAGAATCTCTCAACTCCTTTCCAACAACGGCTACAAGAAAGAAGAGATAGACGAAGTCATAAGAAGACGACTGGACACTTTCATGGCCCAAGAGACACGTGTGGACAACCACACGACCATCAATTTGTATTATAAAAACGTTAGTCTTCTGCTTATAAACAAGACGAGAGAGTCATGTGGAACATCATCCTGCGTAATATTCAACCCACCGATCCCGACACACACATCAAACTCACAATTTATTACAAATCCAAACGAACTTCCAACCTAGTAATAAAGAACAGCTGTCTCCCACCAACAAATACACTTCAAAAAGTGAACCTAGTATACCAATATACTTGCAATATCGGTGACTGCAGTCGCCTACCTACCAGGTATATAGGTTTCACTACCACCACACTGTCCAAAAGAATCACAGCGCACTTACAGGATGGAGCGATACGCCGACATAACAACAGGACACTTGGACAAACACTGAGCAGAAAAATGATGGAAGAAAATACAGTAATCCTACACAGACAACATGACACCAGATGATTACGAATGACGGAAGCTGTGTATGTTCACAACTCAAAACCTG
>NC_134819.1:32910067-32915067 GCF_046742065.1 Oratosquilla oratoria | reverse complement strand
CCGTCAGTCCTCGTATCTGTCTGTCTATCTGTCCACCTTCTGACTGCCCGTCTATCTTTATATGTCTATCCGGCTGTGTCCTTTCCATTGGTCCTATTCCAACACCATCCGGAACACTACATATGAAATTCACTTCAGAGAAATTATTAAAAGTTTTTGGTAAAGTGTTTGTGAATATCTCTCTCCTCCGGCCTTCCCCGGCCTTCCCCGGCCTTCCCCGGCCTTCCCCGGCCTTACCCGGCCTTACCCGGTCTTACCCGGCCTCCCCCGGCCTTCCCCGGCCTCCCCCGGCCTTCCCCGGCCTTACCCGGCCTCCCCCGGCCTTCCCCGGCCTTCCCCGGCCTTACCCGGCCTTACCCGGCGACATACAAAAAAATCCTTCGGCCATGACTACATGTACGTCACTGCATCGAAACTAAATCTTTAACTTTCTGCACTCTGAAACAAGTTTGATGGTCTCATTCAAATGCGAGGAGGTTGTTAAGTATAAAGATTAAATCCTCTTGAGATATGAGCATCTTAACATCTTAGTTAATTACTGTCACAATTCTCTCTCTGTCTCTTTCTTTCTCTTTATATATATATATATATATATGCATATATAAATATACATATATATTTGTGTGTGTGTGTGTGTGTGTGTGTGTGTGTGTGTGTCTGTGTTTCTGTGTGTGTGTGTGTGTGTGTGTGTGTGTGTGTGTGTGTGTGTGTGTGTGTGTGTGTGTGTGTGTGTGTGTGTGTGTGTGTGTGTGTTTATTGTGATAGCCTGGTACTCTATAATCGAAAACCGTCAGGTCGAGAGAAGCGCGTGATTTGTTCATAGCGACCAATGGTCCATAGACTGGAAGATAGGAAAAACGCAAACAATGTACAGATATCAAACCCCATATCCTTACGTATACATTATAAACTTTGAAGACTCCCTCTGGAGTTTAATTAAAGTTTCATTTTCGATTCCCAGACGCTGAGCTAATAGCTGCCACAGCCCTAGCTAGGCGGGAGGCGACCCAATGTCGGCCGGAAATATAAGTTGTTGCTTGCCGCAACTAAACGGGCTTTGCCCTTCAGACGGTTTCTCGCTTCCCAATGCTTGGGAGTGGGGATGGTACTCTATAGTTCGTGTGAACGTACACTCAAAAACGTACACACACACACACACACACACACACACACACACACACACACACACACACACACACACACACACACACACACACACACACACACACACACACACACACACGGTTGGTAGAGTCCCAGACTGTCACTACGGCGGTCCAGGTTCGAATCCTGCCCAGGGCTGAAAATAATTTCAGTATCGCTGCGCTTCGAGTCGTTACTCCAACTCTCATGGGCGGGGAGTTGGGTGTGTGTGTGCGTGTAAGGTCATAGCATTACCCATAGATTGGTCATACGAGCTTTGAGCTCTCTTTCGGGAGGGAAATAGCTGTCAATAACGAGTCCAACACGTGATCCAAAGACCAAAGTGAATCACACGCACGCACGCACGCACGCACATACAAACACACACACACACACACACACACACACACACACACACACACACACACACACACACACACACACACACACACACACACACACACACACATAAACACGACTCGATGGTGCAGTGGTTAGAGTTCCCGGTTGCCACTACGACGATCCGGGTTCGAATCCCCTCCAGGACTGAAATAATTTCAGTATCGCTGCGCTGTGAGTCGTTACTCCAAGTCTCGTGGGCGGGAGAGTTGGGTGTGTGTGTGCGTTAAAGGTCACAGCATTACCTAAATATCGGTCATATATGAGCACTGAGCTCTCTTCCGGGAGAGAAATAGCTGTCGATCACGAGTCCAACACGTGATCCAAAGACCTTGGTGAAACACACACACACACACACACACACACACACACACACACACACACACACACACACACACACACACACACACACACACACACACACACACACACACACACACACACACACACATACACGAACAAATACATGTAAATACGCAAAGACATTAAATTTAGTAATTATTTTTTTCTTTGTCATCTTATATTCTCTATTAAAATAATGTAGCATTATAACGTAAAGATACAGTAGTTCTGTTCTTAACTGCCAAAGTTACGAGCTTTGCATGAATTTATCATCTCAAAAGAAAAAAATAATATAAAAAAGATCTACGAAGTGTATTTTCACAGTGAAGTGCTTAAGATAGCCTATGAATATATATATATATATATATATATATATATATATATATATTTTTTTTTTTTCAAGAACAACATTTTTAAAGTGTGTCTTCAGACCAATAAAGGGCTGTGACGTGGTTCGATTCCAGGACCCAGACTTTGCTTAGTATTGATCATTCTTACATTCTTTTTTCTCTTTCTCGGACCTCCCTTTCGGCCCTGTTCACACTAGCGGTTCAATTACAATGTAAGTCAACGGGGGCTTTCACACACAACTGTGCAGGTTTTCCTTGACTATGCGGTACTGCCGCGGTTTCCGCGCGGTTCGAACCGCGAGTGTGAATAGGGCCCTAGAGTAGATTTGAGGTGATAAGCCATTGCGATTTACCATACTCTTGGAACAGGTGCTGGGCTCGTGATCAACAGCTATTGCCCACCCGGATGAGTATCAGAGCTCATATAGTCCGCACTGTGAGTAATGCTGGAACTTTATACATACATATCACTCCTCGCTCCTCCCTTGTTCAAGGGGAACAGTAACGGACAGTCCATGACGTCAGGCATTAGGCCAGAAAGCTGTGCAGTTCCTTTGCAAATAAATATGAAAACGAAGAAAATTATTTACATGTGTGCATATGTGCACACATACATACAATACTCAACACACACAGGTGGACAAGCACACACACACACACACACACACACACACACACACACACACACACACACACACACACACACACACACACACACACACACACACACACACACACACACACGCTCGCACGCACGCACGCACGTACACGTGTATAGCCGTTTGTAAAAGCCGTCGTTCTCACAGAAACCGACACAAAGTGAATTTAATTGAATAACATCCCATTTGGTGAGCTACAGACCTTTCTGTTGCTGTTGATGTTGATGTTGTGGCAAATCAACGTCTCTTGTGTAAACATGGCCATCAGGTTTCCTTGTGACAATTGACAGTGGAAAAAAATTCTTTGAGCAATATAAAGCAAATCATGTACTTATATGTATGTGTGAATATGTATATAGATGTATACATTTATATACATATACATATTCATCTATAATATATATATATATATATATATATATGTGTGTGTGTGTGTGTGTGTGTGTGTGTGTGTGTGTGTGTGTGTGTGTGTGTGTGTATGTATATATGTATGTATGCGGGGTTTTCAAATTACCGTGAAACAAAGTATGCAAAATTACCAGAGGAGAAAGAAACTTGAAGACAGTAAGTACTTTTGTATAATTACACCTGTAGACATCTGAGGATTTAATTATACGAAAGTATTTCCTTTCAAGTTTCTTATCTCCTATGGTAATTTGTGTGTGTATATATATATATATATATATATATATATATATATATATATATATACATACTGTATATATATAATCTATATATATGTGTGTGTGTTTGTGTTTATGGATGTGTGTGCTTGTGTGTGTGTATATGTATATACTCGTTTGCATATATGTGTGTATGTATACAAATATGTGTGTGTGCAGAAAAACACTAGGAAAATAACAGAAATGAGAGTGAGCGCTCGGTGTCATCTCTGTTATTTTCCTAGTGGTTTTTCAGAATCACGCGTTCAAGTGAATTCTTCTGCAGATATGTGTGTGTGTATATAATTAATCAATAAAGTAAATATATCGGTTAAACCCCATTACTAGTACTGTTGATTTCTTTCTTTAATTCCATTTAATATAATATCCAAGGAAAGAAATGTTATATCGAATCATATATGTGATGTGCTACCGATTCAGGACATGTAAAACCAATTTCAAAGACGATAGGGTATACGGAGCTTGTTTAAAAGACTTATGGGATGTGATAATTTTATCAAAAGACGTACAGTTCAAGTTGCATTAAAAAGAGAACAGTAGACAACATGGACGACGAAGAACTACCGCTACCCAAGGCGGTCTACATCCAGAGTTTCTTTGTGAATTAACTTTGTCCCTTTGATGTTCAACCAAGAGAAATACAGACAACATTAATGTCCTTCTGTGGAATGTCCTTTGAAGAAGGTAGCAACCAACGAAAACAAAGACTAAATTATCATAGGAATTCTTAGTTTCATTTCAATCCCAGAAATAATAAAATTACGACAAAGAAAACGGCAGTCTGAGATCAAAGCTAGGGCATATTATTCCAGATTCCATCTACCGGACATGACCTATAAATCTCACAAAACTAATGTGAACAAAGAACCACAACACCACAAGAATTATGTCAAATTACCTAAAACTACTAATCCCCTCATAATTGCATCGATAAGAAAAGATGTTTACCAGACTAGAACACCAAGATTTTACTAGGAGAGTTTGACTAAGAATAGAGAAAACTTCAGAGGCGGCAGAAAAAAAAAATAGTTGGGGTGGGCTCCCTGCGTGGTCCTAGCAGTCCTGGATTGGAGAAGAGAGAAAAAAAAAATAGAGGAGATAGCTACCTACATTGAACATGTAAACGCATGTAACTCTATGTTTATATCTATTTTCCTAACCATTTGCCTATGCATATATGTATCTATATTACTGTATATATGCATGTGTGTATATATGCAATTATATATTATATATCACTTAGACAAAATGTTGTTGCACATTTGTAAATAAAGAGGGCTATAGCTATTAACCGAAATATAGAAGTTACACATTCTTCTAAAGTTTCCTTTTATTCCGACTGTGGGTTCTTCGTGATTATATGTATATATATATATATATATATATATATATATATATATATATATATATATATATATATATAT
>NC_134819.1:32892567-32895067 GCF_046742065.1 Oratosquilla oratoria | reverse complement strand
CTTTCCACACATCTTTCTAATACTCATTCATTCAGTTAATTAGTCTGTCAATTAGTTCATATATCATCAATCTGTGCAGGGACATGCTTGTCTGACGCATAACCACACTCACCCTTCTTCTTCTTCTTTTCCTCTCATGAAACCGTTCATAACATCTTGGTATCCGTATGATCCTCTTCCTTTTCTCTCTTTCTCTCTTCCTCCCTCCTCCCTTCCTCTTAGTTCTCTACTGTCCTTCCTATCTCTTCCTATCGTAATATCTCCTTATCTCTTCCGGTCTGTCTCCTTTCCTTCCTTTCCACCTCACTCACTCTCTCTCCCTCCCTCTCTCCCTCCCTCCTTCTCTTCCTTTTTACTTCTCTTCTTCTTTCTCTCCTATTTTTCTAATTTCCTTCCTTTCTCTCTCCATTTCTTTTCCTCCCTCCCTCTCTTTCTCTCTTCCTGCCCTCTTCTTTCCCTCCATCTTTCTCTCCCTCCTTATCTCTTCCCCCTCTCTCCACTCCCCTCTCATTTCCTTCCTTTCTCTCTCCATTTCTTTTCCTCCCTCCCTCTCTTTCTCTCTTCTTGCTCTCTTCTTTCCCTCCATCTTTCTCTCCCTCCTTATCTCTTCCCCCTCTCTCCACTCCCCTCTCATTTCCTTCCTTTCTCTCTCCATTTCTTTTCCTCCCTCTCTCTCTTTCTCTCTTCTTGCTCTCTTCTTTCCCTCCATCTTTCTCTCCCTCCTTATCTCTTCCCCCTCTCTCCACTCCCCTCTCATTTCCTTCCTTTCTCTCTCCATTTCTTTTCCTCCCTCTCTCTCTTTCTCTCTTCTTGCTCTCTTCTTTCCCTCCATCTTTCTCTCCCTCCTTATCTCTTCCCCCTCTCTCCACTCCCCTCTCATTTCCTTCCTTTCTCTCTCCGTTTCTTTTACTCCCTCCCTCTCTTTCTCTCTTCTTGCTCTCTTCTTTCCCTCCATTTCTTTTCCTCCCTCCCTCTCTTTCTCTCTTCTTGCTCTCTTCTTTCCCTCCATTTTTCTCTCCCTCCATATCTCTTCCCCCTCTCTCCACCCCCTTCTCATTTCCTTCCTTTCTCTCTTCATTTCTTTTCCTCCCTCCCTCTCTTTCTCTCTTCTTGCTCTCTTCTTTCCCGCCATTTCTTTTCCTCCCTCCCTCTCTTTCTCTCTTCTTGCTCTCTTCTTTCCCTCCATTTTTTTCTCCTTCCTTATCTCTTCCCCCTCTCTCCACTCCCTTCTCATTTCCTTCCTTTCTCTTTTCATTTCTTTTCCACCCTCCCTCTCTTTCTCTCTTCTTGCCCTCTTCTTTCCCTCCATTTTTCTCTCCCTCCTTATCTCTTCCCCCTCTCTCCACTCCCCTCTCATTTCCTTCCTTTCTCTCTCCATTTCTTTTCCTCCCTCCCTCTCTTCCTCTCTTCTTGCTCTCTTTTCCCTCCATTTGTCTCTCTCTCCTTATCTCTTCCCCCTCTCTTCACTCCCTTCTCCAATCCCTCATCCTTACTCTCATATGTCTCTCCCCCATCTCACTCTGCTTCTCGACATCTTTTCCTCTCCCCTCTCCTCTTCCTCTCCTCTCAAACAATCAAAATACTTTTTTCTCTCTTTCCTTCTCCATTTGCTTTCCCTATGTTCGATTATCTAATTCATTTTTTCTTTTACCTTTTCTTATTTTCTTCGTCCTTTTGTCCTCCTCCTCCTCCTCCTTCCTCATTTTCTTCTTTTTATACCATATACTAAGACAACATTTCAATATGTTATCTTTTGTCATCGCATTGATTTTATTCGATTAAAAACATTACATTATAAGGGGAGACTTAGAGGATATATATAGAGAATATACAGATATATACTCAAAAAATAAAAATGAATTTTCGAAGTTCTGACACCCCGCGGGTCAGGACTAAATGTCCTTGATGGTTCTTAATCTATCTCTATTTTCATCTATTCTATATTTTTCTCCAATACTTTTCCATCTTTCCCTTCCTGTTTCTTCTATTCCTCCTGCTCTTTATGTTCGTGCTCTTCCTCCTCCTCCTCCTCCTTTTTCTTCCTCTTTTCATCCTCCTTTTCCTTCCTCTTTTCATCCTCCTTTTCCTTCTATTTCCATACATTTTCTTTCTCCTCTCCCTTCTCCTCTTTTTACCTCTTTTCCTTCTCCTCTTTTCTATCATTCTCTTCCATCTCCACTTTCTTTTCCTTGTCCTCTTGTTTCTTCCTCTCCTTCTGCACTTCCTTCTACTCTTTTTTTTTCTAATCTTCCTCCTTTCCTCCTCTTTTTCTTTCTCTTATTGCTCTCTCTTCTTTTTTTCCCCTATATCTGCCTCTTCTTCAATCTCATCATCCTTTTCTTCCTCCTCCTCTTCCTCTTTCTCCTCACATTCCTTCTTCTCCTCTTTGGTCTCCTCCTCCTCCTTTTTCACTTCCTCTTCCTTTATCTTTTCCTCTACATCCTTATCTTCCTCCTCCTTTTCTTCCTCCTCCTTTTCCTCCTCCTCCTTTTCCTCCTCC
>NC_134819.1:32882567-32885067 GCF_046742065.1 Oratosquilla oratoria | reverse complement strand
TATACATTATATATATATATATATATATATATATATATATTATACAAATATATACATATGTGTATATATATACATATATATATATATGTATATATATATATATATACATTATATATATATATATATATATATACATATATATATATACTGCATATATATATATATTGTGTGTGTGTATGTGTTTATGTAGATATGTATACTCTTGGAAAGAACCCGTTTTAAGAATCTGCGTCCTTTGGTTCGCCGAAGAAATTACAGGCTATGTATTAAAAAAAAAAAACGAGAATAAAGAAGAAAAAGAAAAAAAAAGTCCAACGAGCGGCCGCGACTCAGGAAGCCAGAAATTTAAAAGAAGCCGGCCAAGCAAATTGGCCATTAATCCCGCGCGTGTAAAATGAACACCGAGATATGGGGGACGGGAACTAGGCCGGAACGACCAGACCAAAAGCAATAGTCCCACAAATATCCTCCGGATGCCAAAGAGAGGGGACCGGACATGTAGGTTCCCACGTTGGGTGAAGGGATGGTCAAGGGAGTCTCCGGAGGGACGAAGAGGAGGAGGGGAGGAGGAGGTGGAGGAAGACAGGAAGGGGAGGAGGAAAGAGGGAGAGAAGAAAGAGGAGAGGAAGAGGAGGAGGAAGGAAGGTATGTGAAGAGAAAGGGGAAGAGGAGGGAAGGTATGAGAAGACAAAAGGAAGGATGAGGAGGAAGAGAGGAAGGGGAAGAGGAGAAGGGGACAAGGAGAGGATAAGAGGAGAAGGGGACAAGGAGAGGATAAGAAGGAAGAAGTGGAGGAAGGAGAAGAGAGGAACGGAAGGAGGAAGGGGAAGAGGAAAGGGAAGAGGGAGAAAAAGAGAAAGAGGAGAAAGGGGAAGAGGAAAGTGAAGAGAGAGAGAAAGAGAAAGAGGAGGAAAGAGTGAGGAAGGGGAAGAGGAAAGTGGAGGGAAAGAGAAAGAGAAAGAGGAGGAAGGAGCGAGGAAGGGGAAGAGGAAAGTGGGGAGGGAGAAAGCAAAAAATGCGAAACTTGAAGCCGAGAATACTAAAGGAAGTGTTGGAGGTGGATTTCAGAAAATCAAATAAACGTTAAGTTGCATTGTTGACTTTCTTAAATTCGTAACTGACTTTATATATTCTATCTTATGATCCAGTGGCTTTGTTTTGAAAGGGGAAGAATCTCTGACTGAAAGGTTTAACTATCTGTAAGGCAGTGGTATGTTTGTTAGTTTTCAGTCTAGTTAACAAGATACCAGCGTTTGCTAACCTTTTCGACCGTAGCACCCCTTGCAGTCAGGTCTAAACAGTCCAGTACTCCCTAACTAATATTTTATTACTAGAAAGATAAATGAAAGTTTATGTATGCATCGCGTTTCTGTAGACGATTTTGTTCCGTTGAATTATGAAACCTATATCGTCGGAACTGATACATCGTACCTTTCACTTCTGACTTAAGATATGGACCAAAAGGTCTCCTGTCGGCATGCTCCGCCTTTGTAATCCTTTGTAATCCTTTAAGAAGAAACATTCATAAACTGATCTGTAACATTGGATCTCTCCAACAGAAGATCCCCTGCCTCAAGGTATCCGCCAACGGCCATACGGTTGGTCCTTAGGTAACTCCGTGAAAAGATTAACGGTGATATTCTTTAAAAAAAAACTTTCCTTATAAAAATCTTATATAAATCCTTGGAAGGGAAAGATTTATATAAGAAAAGATTTTTTTCAAGAATACCACCGTAAGAATCTTACGGTAGCATCCTTAAAAAAATCCTTATATAAATCTTTCCCTTCCAAGAATTTATATAAGATTTGTATAAAGGAAATATTTTTTTTAAGAATACCACCGTATGTTATCTGTGTCGAGTGTTGTGTCATAGTAAAAACAATAAATGAATTGGAGAAAAGTCTCGCATGAAAAGATCAAATGGTTACATTGTTTCAACAAATATTGCTCTCTTTACTGGAAGCGCTAAAAATGAGGAAATCTCCAAAATTTAGAGAAAGAAAATGTCACTAGTGTTTTGGTATGTTTTAGAATTTCTTTTTCTAAATGATAGAGAATTTCGAATTTTCGAAATTACCATTAAAGAGAATTATCTAGACAACTTCTCTCGAATATTTCTTTCTAACTAGTATTAACATATCAAAGATTAAATCTCTTTAGTTCATTCATTAAAACATGTGAACTTATCAAAAATATATATGAAGGGATACCTTTTAACATGAAATAATAATAAAAAGTGTATGATAAAGTCCCATCGTCATGAACCATCTAATAATTATCATCAGATATTAGATTTTATCCTAGGCGACTAAGAACAAAAGATAGTTACTGCAATCCCATGATTGTGCTGAGATTTTGCCCAACTGAAAAAACTCAAAATAGAATAAAATAAAATAAAAACACCCGAACTATAACATACCATCATATACCTTGCAGCGGAGAGGGAAACAAGGAAAAACACTTAACACAAAGAAAAACCCAAAACACAAATAAAAACCC
>NC_134819.1:32872567-32877567 GCF_046742065.1 Oratosquilla oratoria | reverse complement strand
CACAGACACGTACATACACGCACACACACACACACACACACACACACACACACACACACACACACACACACACACACACACTACCTTAGCCATCTCTACCATCTCGCCATCTTTTTTCATTTAATATGAGTAATTATTGCTAATATCCTACATTCATATTTCATATTGTTTCATATTCAGAGTTAATTGTTACTTTATTTCAATAAAGAAATTTTTATTTGTTGATTTTATCTATTCATTGAATTATCTATTTATTAATTCATTCGTTTATCTATTTATTTATTTTCTATTAATTTATGTATTTATTAATTTATTTACTTATCATATTTTACTTACATGTCTTCTGCTGTAAACAGATGTAATATATAGGTGCATTTGTAAGATTTCCAACTATGGTAAGGCTTAACGTTATTGTATTTCACGTAATGCAACACAATACATTTGATGTCAAGGGAACGAATGTTTTGAATTTAGATTTGTGTCTCAAAGTTTCAGAAACAAACATAAACATGTACAGGTGTCTCCACTTACAACGAGCAGAACCGGAGCATTCTGTGAAATATGGCAACGTCGCAGGAGAATTAGCATAGTGATGGCAACATTGGATATGTGTTCAACGCGTTACTGTGGAAGCAATGTACGCGTTTTGTGTCTCATCTATGGTTTTCTTTATATATTTTGTTCTTAATAAACACCAGAGTATTTCATTCAGATGATAAAGAATTTGAGGCACGAATAAACATTATCTTGATAATATCATAAGAAGATAAGGATGGAGGAGATTGCAAGACGGTAAAATTCCAGAATCACGCCAACACGGATATCTAACATGAAATTTACGTTGCCCAATAGCTCCTAACCTAAAACAAGCTAACCTAACCTAACTTAATCTAACGTAACAATTCTACAAAAAAGATTATTAGTAATATTTCTATTCTCTGCACTGCCATGGTGCGATTTGCTCTACAATGTGAAGGACCTCTTTTTTTTTTTTTTTTCTTTTTTTTTATGTCCATTGATGTGGAATAGCCTTGTGAAAATAGTAATTACATTTCTAAGGAGAAAGAAATGCTATAAACAATAGTTTTTTTCTCAAATATATATAATATATTTATATATATATATATATATATATATATATAAATATATATATATATATATATATATATAATATGGTATTGTTTTACAAGTATCTCACAGTGAGTCGCAAAAGTCTTTTAAAAATGACCACCAGTGCTGATGTAAAGTAGTATCAGTTACTTAGTATGGGGCTGCTTTGCATATATCTTGATACCTAGAAGATATGAACTTGTACAGTATATATGTATGAATATGTATATGTATATATGCATATATATGTATATATGGGTGTTTGTATATGTATATATATGTATATATGGGTATATGTATATGTATATTTATATATATATATATATATATATATATATATATATATATGTAAAGACAGACAAATATGGAGGTGAGGTGGCAAAATGAAACTTTAAAGGTCAGATATCAAGACTTCCGTAACTTTTTGTATTTACAGTTTAATGTACATAAAAAAGCATACTGACAGTATTCTATATAATTCCACCATCTACATCTTATCAAATTTGGCAAAAACAGTTGTTTGTCTTCATCTCATTGCGTCGTCTGCTATTCGAAACAACCCGCCCGTGCGCTTCGGGAACGTTCGGGGAATTCCGCGTTCGTGACGTCACAGTTGCCAAACAATATTGTTATTCTGAGAGTGCATCGTATCGCTTTTGCATTGTCAGTCGTGTGTCGTCTCTTAAGTGTCTCAATTTTTTTTTTTTTTTTATTGTCACAAAATTGTGATAATAATGGTGTACTGCGTTGCCGCAGGCTGCAACAATGGTAGTGGAAGTGGGAGGAGTTTCTTTCAATTTCCTACGGAGCCAGCCCGACGATCGGAATGGATAGAAAGGTGAACAGAGCAGGCAAAAGACCGGGTAAACTGTGGGAGCCTTCGAAATGAATCTAGCGTTATCGATTGGATTTATGGAGAAGACCAGGAGACATCTAAAACCTGATGCCGTGCCCTCAATTTTTGCAGCTACTACAAAGCATTCCACGCCGAAACCAAAAAAGAAAAGTAGGAGGTCAGCGTTTGATAAACGCCGGAGGCTTGAGGTACCGTAGGCAGTTTACTTTTTCTGACTCCATACATCATGTGCATGCGTTAGGCTTAGGCCTATGCCTATGTCAGAGAGGGCTTGTTATAAATTCCATGGACATACAGGATGGCCTATATAGGCCTAGTGAATTAAACTGGCCCTGAAGCCATGGACCGGAGCAGTGGCGGCGCCAGGGGGGTGGGGGGCTTTAGCCCCCCAAAAAAGTGGCCAGCCCCCCCCCATTAGCCCCCCCAACTGAAATGAGCAAATTGAAAATTTAAAACACTCATTGAAATAATTTTATTAAGTGGAATTTTTAATTGCCAGGGCTAAAGATTTGTCAGCCATCAGTGCTAGCCCTACCATTAACCCCCTCCCCTTCTGAAATGAGGATAATATATGTGTATTATCATATTACTAGTAACCCCCCCAAAAATTTGCTCAGCCCCCCCTTAGCCAACTAAAAATTCCTGGCGCCGCCGCTGGACCGGAGGTATAAAATATTGCAGATACCTACAAAAGACACACTAAATCAGATGTAGTGTCTGAAAGACAATCGCGAACACGGTTTAATCATTGAAGCACTGACTAGGTTGTGTACAGCAGCAGTATTGCCATCACATAAACATGATAAAGAGTCAACAGACTAGTACATGGTACATGACTTTGGAATCAAACTAACAGTGATTTTATAAGTCCACATTGCTTCCTGATATTTATATCACATGTCATTGCGTTCACATCAAACTTGGGGATATTTGAAACCACAGTATGTATAGTCCATACTTTCCCACTGTGCACGAATTCGTGAGACTGCACAAGATGGCAAAACTTTTGTTTGTTTTTACCAAGGATGTGGTAAATCCATCTGGTGAAGTGCCAGTAAGCAATAATATCTGTATAGCCTGAAAGAAACAACTGCATAAATATTGATAGTCATTTTATGATGTTTTTCCTTGTACATATTTTTATTTTTATGCACTTTACTGTGTTTAGTAAAATAGAAAATACACAGTTGACAGTACTTATTAAAAGATTATTTGGCTTCATTTTATTTACATGTATTCATTCATTCATTCCAGTATTTTAAATGAATAATCTCGATCTTGCAGGAAGAAATGGCCACAAGGCAATTCATATCATTTAATTTTCCCCCCATGCTTGGAATTTTAGAGACTGACAAATGATCGTCGACATAAAAACAAAGGACCCCATCCCATGCTTGCAATGATAGCCTAAATAAGGTAGGAATAATGCACTGAATTTCATACCAGTTGGTATTCCCAATCCTATGAGAGTGGTCAAGATATTTTGCGTTTGCGTCTAGGAGGGGTGGTAGGCCCATCTTGATTCTCGGCACCGTCTAAATCAACGTCGCCGTCGAATTCCGTCTCCTCCCCCGTGGTCTCGGGTTCTGAATCTGACAAATCGCTTTCCCCTTCTTCCTCGCTATTTTGTTCACCACTTTCTTCATCTTCACTTGCACTGTATTCCGACGAAGAAACGGGCTGTCCTATTATCACTTCGAACTGGTAAGGCTTTACAGTGCGATGTTCGGCGATATCAAACTCCTCTTCCTCTTCTTCTTCCACCATACATACTATCCTTCCGAATTGGAATGCACAATGGGCCATTTTTGCGAACAAATTTGGATTAAAAACGAACATGAAGATGAATAACTCGATTGGAATGACTGAGCTGAACTACAGCGTGTGTTTCTTTGTCCGATTGTTTGGCAACTGTGACGTCATCGCCGGTTCACCTAGCGGCGATTACTGGTACTAATTACTAATCGACTAGAACATCTAGACTTCGGAAAAGTGGTATGTGAGGCGCAATTAAAAGTGAATTTTCTGAATAAATTCTTCTGTAACAGGTAAAAAATTTATATGTATGCTTTTAAAAAGTACTTTTTCGAGCAATACGATGATTTTTAGCGAATGGTATATCTGTTGATATCTGACCTTTAAGGCTAGAGTATGGAGCTTTATTCAGAACGAGACATTTCGACCTCTTGGGCCTTCCTCTGAGGAAGGCCCAAGAGGTCGAAACTTGTGGTTCTGAATAAAGCTTCATACTCTAGCCTTAACGTTTCATTTTGCCACCTCACCTCCATATATATATATATATATATATATATATATATATATATATAATATGCATACGTGCAGAAGAAATCACTTAAACTTGTGATTCTAGTATGCAGAAAAAAACACCAGGAAAATAACAGAAATGAGACCGAGCACTTTCGTCTATTCAGACATTTTCCAGGTACAAGTACAGAAAAAGAGACAAGTATATATACTCAGAGGGTAGGGTACATCTCTCCCCGTGACCTATGGGCTCAGAGTCCGGAGAGTTTGGTTTACAATTTTCTTAATAATAAATTCATCCAATCTGTACAGTCCATGACTTGGATTTAAATCATTAACAAAAGTATCCTTGATCAGACTGGATTCTATGATATTTCTATTCAAATAAGAATTACTCCTAACAATTACTTTAGCTTCATCCTAATTAATACATTGGCTGAAATCCCTAAGATGAACAGTTATCGCGTTGGACGTTTGACCACTTATAACGCTATACTTGTGTTGCTTTAATCTAACATTAAATTCCTTTCCAGTCTAACCAACATTGTATTTGTTGCCATCTTTACATGGAATTTTATATACACAACCTTCCTTATTTTCAGTAAAAATTTTAATTAAAAGACTTTTTACTGTGTTGGAGTTTCTAAAAGTGACTTGGATGTTAAAGTTCTTAAGAATATGCGGAAATTTAATGAATTATCATGATAAGGAAGAACGAGTAGATTTTTAGAATTTAATGTGTCGCTAGCTTTATCGTGAAAATACGACT
>NC_134819.1:32867567-32870067 GCF_046742065.1 Oratosquilla oratoria | reverse complement strand
ATAGGGAATAAAGAAGAACATATATTTTTCGTTGAGTGGGTGTCGGAACTGTGGGAAGAGGTAGAAAACGAAATAGAAAACGGAAGAGAAGATATCGGGTGAGGATTTTTAAGTTGAATAAAATCGTCGAACTTCAGCCGGTATGATACTCGTAAAGAACATAAAAACAGAGAAGACTACCAGATACCTAAGGCCTACGCTAGGCAGTTCCATGTCCCTCACCACCTGTTATCCCTATGCATACAATTATCTAACCCTCTATTAAAACAATCAAGAGGGTTCAAAAGGTGAAGGATAAATGGGAACAGGATCAGGTGGTGGAAAGGGAAGTTGAGTGATGGAAGTGGAAATGGTTCGTTCGTACCAGAGAAGGGGAAAGAGGAAATCGAAAAGGAAAGACAAAGGAGGGAGCTGATGAAACAAAACACGAGGAAACGAAAAAAAAAGAGAAAAATGGTGGCACAGGACAGAAATGATTGAATAAGCATGAAGTGTATGGATTGAAACATAGCTATGCATATATGTATGTATATATATATAATATATATATAAATATATATATATATATATATAATATATATGTGTGTGTGTGTGTGTGTGTGTGTGTGTGTGTGTGTGTGTGTGTGTGTGTGTGTGTGTGTGTGTGTGTACACATATTTGTATGTATGCATGTATGTATATATACACATATATATGCATAAACATATACTCCTCCATTCAATAAGTAATGATAAAATGTCAGGAGAGACATTAGATATGATTTGATCCAAATACTACTTCATGGTTAAGTACACATACATATAGTCTATAAAATGGCTGATTGGCAACTTTCTATATTTGTAGATCTGAATGCAGCGGTGAATGTGGTGGAACCAGTCTGATTCGGTTTGCCGATTTGTGCACCCTTGTCATGATGCAGGGAAATATGGAGCAACGTTACGCCATCAAATTTTGTGTTAAACTTAGGAAAACCAAACAAGAAGCTTATGGAATGTTAAAGGAGGCCTATGGGGATGAACAGATGAGCCAAGCAAGTTTCTATTTGTGGTTTAACAGGATGAACCCAGATCTGGAGCTCCGAAAAGTGCACGCAAGGAGGAAAAGATTGAGGAAGTGCAAAGGTTAGTGATGCAAGACCATCGAATATCTGTGAGGATGATATCTGAAGCTGTTGGTATTAGTATTGACACAGTAGACACAGCTCTGACTGAAGATCTGAAGCTCCACAAAGTCTGTGCCAAGTTCCTGCCAAAGATCCTCTCCGACGACCAGAGGCAGTTTCGTGTGGAATTTTGCACTGACATTCTCGAAATGATAGAGGCTGATTCAGGTTTCCTGAATAAGGAAGTGACTTACGACGAGAGTTGGGTGTTCACTTACGACCCTGAGAGCAAACGTCAGAGTGCTCAGCGGAAGCATGCGACCTCCCCCAGACCCAAAAAGGCAAACATGAGCAGGTCGCAAGAGAAGGCCATGGTCATTCCTTTCTTTGACTCCCAGGGGCTCATTCACGTTAAATGGGTTCCTCAGGGTCAAACCGTCAATAAGGAATATTACCTTACTGTTCTGAAAAGGTTCAGGGAGAAGATAAGGAAGAAGAGGCCTCAGCAGTGGAGGAATGGTCAGTGGTGGTTCGACCAGGACAATGCCCCGTGCCACAAGTCAACACTGGTGACCACTTGGATGGCCGACAGATGAATGAAAGTGGCACAACACCCACCCTACTGCCCCTGACCTTGCCCCTTGCGACTTCTTCCTGTTCCCACGCATGAAAGACAGCCTCAGGGGAACAAGACTCCAGTTAACAGAGGACCTGAAAGAGGCATCGGAAAGCTACCTTAAGGGACTTCTCAAAAAGGACTTTGAGGAGGTCTTCCAGGATTGGGAGAGACGCATGCAGAAGTGTGTAGATGTGAGAGGCAATTATTTTGAAGGAGATAAAGTTTTGTAAGCTTTTGAAGATAAATAGTGTCTCTCCTGACATTTTCTCATTGCTTATTGAAGGGAGGAGTATATGGGGGACTAAAAATTGTCATTAGAAATAGGTATCCGAGATTGGATGCAAAGAGGAGATTGTATAAAGGGGTGATTGTGCCGACGGCTTAGTATGGGCAGAGACTTGGTATTTAAGAGAGGCAGAGAGAAAAAGTTTCAAAGCATTTGAGAAGAAATGTCTGAGAAGTATGGTAGGGTTTACAGGGCTGGAAAGGGAAATGTCTAGTAGGGCTGAAGAAAGAACATTGGGATGGTTTGGACACATGGAAAGAATGAATGAAGAAAGATTAGTAAAAGAAGGGTGTAAGGCAGAGGTAGCGGGAAAGAATTTAAGAGGACGACCAAGGATAAGATGGATGGATGGACGGGGTGAAAGGGGAGTTGAGCAGGAGAGGGATGTCTGTTGAGCAAGAGAGGGAGAAGGCAGGAGATAGGGATGAGTGGAGAGTGGCTGTGTTTAGATGATACTGTTATGCAAAGAAGGAAAGGGGAAATCGGGGTAAAG
>NC_134819.1:32862567-32865067 GCF_046742065.1 Oratosquilla oratoria | reverse complement strand
GCAGATGGTGGAAATAGCTGACTGTCTAAGTAAGACATAGCCACGGGCGCGCCTCGCCAGGAATATTCGATATCGCCTACGGTCGGAACCGAACGGCTCCCTGTCGATAATAAGCATAAAATTTTGACATGCAGGAGTAACGCTCCACCGTTCACGCCCGCACGCCCTCACACCCCCACGCCCCCACGCCCTCACGCCCCCCAAAGGTTATATCTTCACTTTAAGACCCGAGCGATCTTCTTCGAAGGGCTATTGGCTCTTTATGAATGTGTTGTAAGGAAGATGAATATTTGGGTGTTACCAAAAATAGATAAATGAATAAATAAATAAGCAGGTGACTAAATAAACAAAGAGATAAAAAATATTATAATATTGATAATACCTATAATGAAAAAGAATATATATATGATAAAATAATTGCAGAAGGTTATTAGACACAGGGAATGGTCTCCGTTTGGATGTTACAAAAGATAATAAATAGATAAATAAATCAATAAATTAATAATAAGTAAATGGAAAAAATTGTAGACGGCTATTAGATACAGCCAAGCATTTCTTTGTTTCCTGTTCTGTGCTCAGAGCTAGGGCAAGTGGCCGTCACATGTACCAGTTAAGAATGATGCTTGGGTCTTCCAAGTCATGAGACGGGGCTCAAACTGAACTTACTATTTCCGAATTCAAATCAGTAATAGAATATATATATTTGGTTTTGAGACCCTTTTCCATACCCTCTACATTTTTTTTTTTTTTTTTTTTTTAACCATTTAGGTCTTTCTCTTGTCTGTTCTTAGAAGAGGTATTTCGTTTAATTATTTATTTGTTTATTTATCTATTTATATATTCATTTATCTATTCATCTATCTTGTTTATTATTTTTTTTCTGTATTATCTATTCATTCATTCTATTTTATTCTATCTTGTTTTATTTAATTTTTATTTATTTGTTAATTTATTTGTTTATTGATTTATTTCATTAATCAATTTATTTATTTATATTATTTATCTATTTACTTTTATTTAGTATATTTTTCTAATTGTTTTATCATATTTTATTTATCTTTTATTTTATTTTATTCTATTCTATTTTATTCTATTTATTTTTTATTTTTTGAGACAGAATCTTATTGACCGAATCTGCTCTTAAAGCAAGGCTCGTCTCGTTTCCTGCCTCTCCCGTATACTCTAATTGATTAATTATCACCCATCCGACTTTAAATCTAAACAGATTGTTTACTTATTTTCAATCTTATTTAATTTTTCTATTTATTCATTTCTTCAATTACTTACTGTATTTACTTATTTAGTATTTTTTATTTGTTTGTTTATTAATTTATTTATAATTTCATTTATCTATATTTTCATTCACTTATCTATGTATACATTTGTAACATACGGTGATGTCACTTGTGCTTAGGTGCCGAAGGAGTGAAGGAAACTCGGGTGAGTTTCGTTGGTTTTATTCTGGTTGGGTCGACGCGGGCAGGGCTCATGGCCCTGCCCTAAACCACAAGGTGACCGCGAGCTCGGGTCGGACTCTGTTGGGTACAAGTACAAGAGAGGGACTGACCGCGACCTGACTCCGGCAACCCTTAAGTACTCTCCTTGAGTACCGAAAAATAGCCTACCTCTGGCTGGCGCAGGTGTTGCCGGGCGTAGACCTGAAGTGTGTTTCTATGAGGATACAAATACATGCAATATAGGAGAACTAAAGACTTATTCTACACACAATTAATATGAGGCCGAAGGCCAAATATTTCTACACAGTCTATCAATTCATGGTTGCTCCCACTGCTGGGGTTGCGATGCTATGAGCCGACATAGCACATGTGGGGGCTTGTTCGCCACATTTACCCCCCTTCCCCTGCGAAGCGTGGAATCGTGATGTCCAAGCAGGGAGGCGGGGCGTGGGTGACGTCAAAGGAGGGAGGAAGCTGTGGAGGCGGCGACATCGGCGGCGACGACTGCGGCAGCATAGGCCGTCTGCGATGTCAGTGGAAGCGCGGACTTCCGAAAGGGGCGCAGACGGCGGCGGTGACGGTGGTAGCGTTGGCAGCAATGGCTGCGGCTGCGGGAACATAGGCCGTCTGCGATGTCAGTGGAAGCGCGGACCTCCGAAAGAGGCGCAGACGGCGGTGTGGTATCCATCGTGGAGCCGGCCGAGGGTGACGTCAAAGGGTGGTGCGCGTGTGACGTCGGCGGCGGCGGGAGAATAGGCCGTGAGCGACGTCAGTGAGAGCGAAAACTCCCTCCAGAGGGCGCAGACGGCGGACGGTTTTGACGTCGACCTGGGAGGCAGTCGTGACGTCGAGCGCGAGGAGGCGGCCGTGTGAGGTCGAGCGAAGAAGCGGTCGTGCCGTCTGCGGCGGCGGGCGGTTGTGACGTCGAGCGAAGAGGCGGCCGTGTGACGTCGAGCGAGGTGCTCATGACGTCGGCGGCGGCGACGGTTGTGACGTCGAGAGAGGAGGCGGCCGTGTGACGTCGAGCGATGAAGCGCAGAGTT
>NC_134819.1:32822567-32825067 GCF_046742065.1 Oratosquilla oratoria | reverse complement strand
AATGAAAGATAAATATACTTTGTTTTGATATACCTTAGGTCAGGTACCACAGTAGTATATATGATACTAATTGTATATCATTATTCATCCTGACCACGCCGGATGATTTTCTTCATCTATCAGGCAGAGTCGGACTGAATGGGTTCTGTAGCTACCAAACACCTGAATGAAATCACCTGCCGTCACTCAAAACCCATCCGAAAATCAGAATATATATATAAAGTTTGTCATCTGATACTTTCAATAAGGTACCAGCCTACACAGATTATTCTCTTTGAGTAAAAGTATTCATCTATGGGCTGCAATGACACCGGAACCGTATTTAAGCTACTTTGGCGGCGGCAGTTGGAGCGATAATGGAGGTCACTCTCTCTCGCTTACGGCAAATAGTTGGAGGGATTGTGAGGAGTATGACATTGTTGACAGGAAGGATAGTAATAGTTATGATAGATTCTGGCCGTCGGGTGCGTGACGAGAGTCCGGATTCCTTTGAGAGAAGTGAAGTGTGTAGCAAACTGGCCTGCAAAGTTGTGTATCGCTACTGAATTGAATCATGAAATTCAGGCGTCGTATATCGATGATCATAGGACACTAAAGGAGATTGAAAAGGAAGGGTAGGGAAGGTGACAAAAGAGAGACTGGAGGAAGGGGATGACTAGGAGGGATTGTTGTTGCTGTCAGTGGTGGTAGAGGAGATGATGATGATGATGATGACGATGATGACGATGATGACGATGATGATGAGGACGATGACAACGACGACGACGACGACGACGACAGTGGTGGTTGTGTAGATAGTGGTGTAGTAGTGGTAGACTAGAGGGTGTCGTTGGTGGTGGTGGTATTGGTGGTGATGGTGGTGATGGTGGTGACGGTGGTAGTGGTGATGATCAAAGTGTAACGTAAACGAGAGACCCATTAGTCCATACAACACTCAGGTCATGAGATCCACTACGGTGACCTCAACAGCCGGCTTCGGTGACACGTCAACGTGATCGTATCCACCAATCATTTACTAGGCAATCTGTCAACGAAAATCCACCAGTGGAGTGACGTATGTCAGGCAGTTTGTAGGATTTGTTATCATAGTCAGCGTTAATGTGAAATATTTTTGAAATGAAATTGAACCATTCAATATAATTGATTGCTTGTTGTGAGATTTAATCTATTTCGAATTTATCTGTTTGTTTAATTATTCATATGTATTACTTAATTTTCATTAATTCATTTATATATCTATCTATTGTTATTCTATTTGTAAAGTTCAGCCGTCTTTGAT
Organism: Oratosquilla oratoria; assembly: GCF_046742065.1. Taxonomy (NCBI): domain Eukaryota; kingdom Metazoa; phylum Arthropoda; class Malacostraca; order Stomatopoda; family Squillidae; genus Oratosquilla; species Oratosquilla oratoria. The sequence goes on along the minus strand of NC_134819.1, from coordinate 32,823,788 downwards.
ATGTAGACAGTTACAGCATTTCATAATGATCAGTGATAGTCATTTTTGTTCCTCGTTATGGAAACATCTTCACCACTTTTGGAAAATAAAAAGGTGTCCTGTTCATTATGAAAAATTGCCCCTTGTGTTGTGAAAAAACGACAGATCTGTTACGATTTTTTCCAAAACAGTAAAAAGTCAGTGTCCAAACCGTAATGAAAAATGTTCAGGTCTTCCTGAAAAATGTTGACAGAACTCAAAAAAAAAAGAGAGAGAGAGAGAGAGAGAGAGAGAGAGAGAGAGAGAGAGAGAGAGAGAGAGAGAGAGAGAGAGAGAGAGAGAGAGAGAGAGAGAGAGAGAGAGAGAGAGAGAGAGAGAGAGAGGGAGGGAGGGAGAGAGAGAGGAGAGAGATACACGTTTTGGATAAAGAATTAACCTCTCTTGATAAAAGTGCGTTCAAAGGACAGATCTCTCCACCTTATAGACCCCCCCCCCAAAAAAAAAAAAAAAAAAAGACCAATCCCAACCGTTATGAAAAAATGCCTTCCTCTCACCTTCCCTCCCCCCCTATCGAAAAAAAAATCGTTAGCATGAAAAAAATGCATGAACTATCGTGCAAAAATGTCTATTCCATTATGGAAAAATTTTGATGCCATTAACTTGCTCTAGCGATGAAAGGGGTGGAGGGTGTACGGGTTAGGAAGTCGCCTATTTCTTTTGGGAGTAAAATACCTTAACATCACACCCTGGTAAAGCAAAGAGAAAAAGAAAAGAAGAATTAAACTACGTGTTATTTAAGCGTTGATACAAGATGGCTCGGAATTAAGTCATTATATATTTTCTTGTTTTATATTCATAATTACAATGTAATATTCTATATTTTTGCATATTATCTCTTATAAATTCATATTTATAGAAAAATATACATTGACGCAACAACAAGGAAACATGTGCTATACTTGTGGGTCATAATTAAGTGTCCTCGTTGATACATCTGTCATAAGAACATAAGAATAGAGTAGACTGCAAGAGACCATAAGGCCTACACTAGGCAGTTCCATATCCTTTACCACCTGCCATCGCTATCCATAAATTTATCTAACTTTCTTTTAAAACAACCAATTGTTTTTGCCTATTTCTTAAACCTAAATTTCTCGCCAACAAGAATCAAATCTACAAATCTTGTCACTGCCAAAAGACTGAAGTATAGATGATTCCAACACGGGACCTTCTCCCTGTAAA
>NC_134819.1:32815067-32817567 GCF_046742065.1 Oratosquilla oratoria | reverse complement strand
GCGCGGAAACCGCGGCGGTACCACATAGTCAAGGAAAAACCGCGCGGTTGTGTGTGAACGCCTTCAATGACTTACAGTGTAACTGAACCGCCTCGGTTGAAACCATTAGTGTGAACAGGGACTTAGTGACAGGTAGCCTGAATGAATCAGGGTGTTGGCTACCACCAAAGTTTTAGTGGCCGGAAGAGTGTGGGCGTCTGATAAAAACTTTATGGCAAGTATTGCACAAGTTGCAGAAAGAGAGTGCGAGAGAGCAAAAGAGAGAGGGGATGAACGATATAGAGTGAGAAGGAATAGAAGAAAGGGAAATAAAAGAGAGAGAGAGAGAGAGAGGAGTGGAAGAATTGGTAGGAACTAAAGCAAAGAACCAAAATATAGTGCCAGCTTAGCATCACATTTACAGCAAGAGAGAAAAAGAGAGAAAAAGAGAAAAAGCGATAGAGATAAACAAATAGATAAATGAATAGAGAGAGAGAGAGAGAGAGAGAGAGAGAGAGAGGGAGGGAGAGAGAGAAAGTGGGTGGAGTGGGATGAATGGTAAGCACCAGGATAAGCAGCCAAACGGATAGTGCCAGTTTAGGATCGAGTATAGAGCGCGAGAGATGGGCCGAAGAAGAAAGAGAGAGTTGGAGAGAGTAGGCAGGGGAAAAGGAAGGAGGATAGGGAGAGAGGTAGCAGAATGACAAATAGGCACTAGAACGCCTAACAGGGGTGCTAAGGTTGATGGTGGTGTAATTCATGGTGGTCATAACAGGATATATATATATATATATATATATATATATATATATATATATATATGTATGTATATTATATGTTAGGAGTAGTCATCACTCCCTGTCTTCACCTCTTCTCTGTCCACGACATTTGACCTCCGAGGTATCCAAAGGAATCGCTCGTGGGGCCAGCCGGATGATTAATCAGTATCAGACTCTGCCACGTGGGACACCACAAGGCCCCTTTGAAGAAACTCACGTGCGATACCCGCCTCATACCCTCTATCTACGTGAGTCAGTGGTCTGAGAACGTTTTTGCGTCCGACTTCCCTCCCATCACATTTGACCTCACGTCAATTAGGAGTACGGGACATGACATGCCCGTATATATAAAGGATGGATCAACACCGAAGATTCAGATCGCCTCAGAGCATTATATGTGAGCCTGGCTTACTGCTCCTTACTTTCTCACCTCCTCCCCCCATCCAGGCAAGCAGATCGCCCGGGGACACAACTAGAAACACAGTCGTGACCTCCCTCGCCGTCTCGTCCGCCCCCTCCCCCCCCTGGCGCCCAACATTCACTGCTAAATAAAACCAACTGTCTCCAGTAGAGTTTGCCTTCAACCTGCCTAACATTTGGCTGCCCAACGTTGGACAGACTACCAGCCTAACAATATATATATATGCTGTATAAATGTTATTTTCAAAGTAATTTTCTTTCGTCCCATAGTAGTTGCCAAACTGTTTGGATATTTTCACTCCGATACTGAAAAAAGCTCCGGTGTCGATAGTCCTCTCCTCGTAATGGGTCCGCTTAGTGCCGCCTCGGCCAGTGGCTAAGCTCGTTCTCTGAAGTAACCCAAACACTGCGCACACAAACCTCAAGAAATTCATGAGGATCGCCACGAAAGGCTTGAGTCAACTCGAAAGCGTGAGACTTCGGCCCGCGGCTCTTTGGCAAGTGTCCGGAAGTGTCCAGTGTTCTTGTGTTTCGTTGCAGCTCGTTGGACCTCCTAGTACGAACATGACCACTCAACGACATAGTCGCGAGAGAGACGAGACTCCCCGAGTGTAAATGTCTGGGATTTTTGCCCCTCCTTCCTCAAGTCTGCTCCGCAGGCAAAGCGGATATGAGGCTTTGCAACCAGAATTTCCCGAAGAAGTAAAACCTGGTCGCTTGAGTCGTGGGCCTCAGGAAGAGAGGGATTTCTTGGTCGGAAAAGCCTGGCCAAGTGTCCGGTTCTCCAAGTTATGTTTAATGATAATGGTTTTGCTAAAACGGAACGCTTCAGAAATTGTTTCTTGTTAAAACGAAGCGACTTTACTAAGCCAATTAGAGGAGCTTGTGGTGAATGGATTCAAGCTTTTTCAGGCATATTAATCATAGTTATGTATGTATTTATGTATATGTACATGTACACACACACACATATGAATATATATATATATATATATGTAATATATATATATAATATATGTATATATATATATATATTTTTATATATATATTAAAATATATATATATATATATATATATATATATATCTATATGCGAATAAATCACAAAAACACGTGATTCATAAAATGTGTAATAAAACCACTTGGAAAATATAATGAAAGGTGACCGAACGTTTTCGTCTAATCAAGACATTTCCAAAGACCTTTGAAAATGTCTTAAATAGACGAAAATGTTCGGTCACCTTTCACACACACACACACACACACACACACACACACACACACACACACACACACACACACACACACACACACACACACACA
>NC_134819.1:32802567-32810067 GCF_046742065.1 Oratosquilla oratoria | reverse complement strand
ATCTGCACTGAAGATGTAATTATACGAAAGCGCTCTGCTTCGTTAGTTTACTTTTCCTAGTGGTTACTTACGCATATACACATATATATACATATACATATACATATACATACAAAGACAAAATGTGTGGTTTTGATAAGGAATAAATCAGAGAACGCTTGTTATTGGGTGATCAAACAGACAGTCTATACCAGGGGTGGTGAACCTATTTGTGCATGAAGGCCACCTTACAATTCATCGTCCCACATAGAGTCCGCACTGAACAAATTATTATTATTATTATTTTCAATTATTTTATCCATTTTTAGGGGACGGTGTAAGTTTTCCACCTCCCTCTCTAAAATTTCAGTTTAAAAATAATTTGTTTATTTTGAAAATATACATATGTATAAAATTTTCAAATTATTTTTTACCCACGGTTAACTTTGCTTTCATCTATGTGTGTGGTGTATATTATAAGTTTCAGGTGTATAATGATTTTAAAAAATAATATGTATATCAAAGGCCGCAGAAGGCCGCACTTGATGGCCCGGAAGGCCGCAGGTTCCCAGCCTCTGGTCTATACAGTACAAATTCCTTGGAGTAATCTTTATAACTAAAGATAAATCAGAGCATGAAATAAACTACAGAATAGATCACGTCACTGCAAGCATCTCTATATTGTATTCTATTATGAAAGTTGAAATTACCACAAAAGCTAGAATCTATAATAAATTACCGGATCCTACGCCTAAGAATCATGATCACTGAATTAGAAGCTCAAGAGTAAACTGCAGGACACAGAAATAATGGTCTTTAGGTTGATTCTAAAACCCAGTAGACTTGATAGACTTTAGATATCATTACATCAGAGAAGTAATTAAGAGAACCAATCACTTTACTCATGGATAGTGGACAGTTACGATGGTCCGGGCATGTCAAGAAACGCCCTAAATTCTTTCCGGAATAGGAACCACGAGAGAAGAGTCCGGTCTATTCCAGGTCTAGGAGGTAGTAGACGAGGCAGAGTCAGAGAAGTGCTTAGAAGAAAACCAATTGCATCATTCGTGGAAAGAGGACAGCTGCGATGGTATGGACATGTCAAGAGGAAGGTTGACGTCTTAAATTCTTCCACAAGGGAGAAGACCCGTCAGACAACCGAAGAAAAGGCGGAAGGACAATATCGAAGAGGAAATAACAGTAAGAAGACTGGGTGTGCAGGAAGTTGAGGATAAGGAGAAACGTAACGATCGGAGTGTGTTGCAAAGTTTTATGAAAAGGAGCGATGACTGCCAAGATTACAGATCCTAACCCTGGGCGTGTGAGAAAAGTAAGACGTACTTCTTTACCTAGAACACATCATGTAATATACTGTAATATACGTATGTACACATACATATGCGTTCACATACACGTACACGCATTGTAATTTATACGTGGTTTGTGTTCCTTGTACCTACTGAACCCTCGCTTAGAAGAGTATTAGACTGCTTAAAACTCTCCAAATACCCTATGGACTATTTTCATATAGACTCCGTACAAACTAAACTCAGACGACTTTAATCAACTAAAGGACAGTTTTGGACTAAATAAGCAACAGTTAAAAGTCACATTTCCTAGTGATTCTTTTACTTCCATCAATCGAGTTTCTTCACCAACAAAGAGCGCCTTGGTTACATCATCTCTTCCCTCAGCATGGAAAGGAATCAGCGGATGTTGGCTAAGATGGAATCTACAGAATACGTCACAAATGCGAAAAGATTAGATGGATCTTAATCAATTAGTTTCGGTGAATTTTGCTGAGCTGAACAAGTTCTTTTGCCATTAATGAAAAGAAAATGGAAAGAGAACGTTACTACAGTGAAGACGAAGAATACGGGGTGATTACATAGAGGTGTTCAAAAGGTCATCATATTAATACAGACAGTAGGACAAGATTCGTAGTAATAGATTTAAATTGGACAAATTTAGGTTCAAGAAGTCAAGAACTGGTTTACCAATAATTGTCAACGAATGGAATAGACTTAATAACCATGTAGTAAGTGCTGAAACAATTGGAGAAGGTTAGATAACTTTATGGATAAGGATTACAGGTGTTAAGGGACATGTAACTACCTAGTGCAGGCCTTATGGTCTCTTACAGTCTCCTTCAATTTCATATTCTTAATTTGTAGGAAAAAGTCAACGTAGATTTTTTTTTTTTTTTTTTTTTAGCTCTGTGTCGGAGACCGGCGACCGAGTGATCAGAGGGAGATGGTTCGAACCTAAGCTACGTGAGGGTAGTAGGACCATTTGGTCTTAGATCTCGACTTTCAACTCGAGTCTGCGTCAACCTAGAAAGGAAACATGGGATTTGGCACGTAAAACTGACCGCGTCTCTTCTGAGATCGGTCTCTTTTTGTTCGTTCTCTTCAGCCAGAGAGCTATTTTGTCGACACTTAAAGAAAGAGAAAGAGAGGGAGAGAGAAGAGAGGGAGGGGAAAGAGAGAGAAAGAGGGAGTGAAATAAAAGAATTGTGCACCCTCTTTTCGTTCTCTTCAGCCGAAGAGTTTTTTGTCGAAACTTGAAGAAAAAAATAGAGAGAGAGAGAAAGAGAGAGAGAGAGAGAGAAAGAGAGAGAGAGAGAGAGAAAGAGAGAAAGATAGAGAGAGAGAGAGAGAAAGAGAGAGAGAGAGAGAGAGAGAGAGAGAGAGAGAGAGATGGGGAAAGAGGGAGAGAGGGAGAAAATAAATTGTTTTCTGTCTTTCTTTACCTCCTTTCGTCTCCTTCTTTCAACGCTCCATGTTCCCGTTTCTCATCTAAGCTTCGCAGGGCTGCAAAGCTATTACAGCATTCCGGCTCAAACTCTTCCGGAAGTTGAGGATCCGACAATTTTCCGATATCATATTGTGATATCATTTCCTTTCCTCTCTTGGCTTTAAATCAAGTCTTGACAAATGCAGAAACTATTATCATTAGCCGTTCCTCTCCCGCATACATCTCATGTATTCGAACGCATTTTGCGTTGTTTATTCCCGTCTTTGGAGACCAAGGTATATACCTTCCACTTATGTCGTTCTGTTGCTTAGGCCGGTGTCACACTACCCGGCGTCGCCGTTGCGGCTTATTGTTGTCCATAAGCAAAGTCTCCCTTATGAGTCATCAGACTTGAAAGGTTATGAGAGTATTTTAATCAGGGGGAGATGATTGTCCTTACATAAAGATCTGGCTGTCGTCATATGATGTTAATAAGCTAACTGACCTTGACAATCATCTGGCCGTATGATGCGCGTACACATAGTGTGACACTGGTATAACTCTCAGAGAACAAATTCAACAATAAATAATGTCATCTGTTATCCATTAACCACCACGAAGTTTGGTCTTGATTACACATAGGAAGGAGTTCGTCTACGACAGTTTAAATTCAAAAAAGTAAAGTAAAGTAAAGTAAATATTTGTCCCCTGTCCAAAATTCACACGATACAGGTAACGACATAATACATTTTCATGAAGAGATCTATGAGAACGAAACAAAAGGAAATGAAACAAAAAGATATAAAATAGAATAAAACAAAGTAAAATAAGATAAAATGAAATAGATAAAATAATTTAAAATGAAATAAAATAAAGTAAAATAGATACACAGGAAGATCAGATTGAATCAAGTGAAGTACCCATGTGACCTGATTCTAGAAGTAAAGCAAAATAAAATAAAATAGAATAAAATAAGTATACAATAATAAAGTGAATCTATCGTATGGGCTAGTTCTAAAATTAAAACAATAATACAAACACATAAAGCAAATCAAAATAAAATAGAGTGGGTTGAATAAAGCAATTTCAATAAAGTAATAAAGTGAATCAATCGTATGGGCTAGTTCCAAAAGTAAAATAATAATACAAACACATAAAACAAATAAAAATAAAATAGAGTGGGTTGAATAAAGCAATTTTCATAAAGTTAATATACCATGAGATGAGATCTAATTATAGTTGTGGATGTTTTTGTTGTGTTTGTAGTTTGCCCAACTTGTAACTAAGATTTTGATTGCAAAAATGAATAGATAAATAGAAAATTAACCGTATAAATAGTGTGATACACATAAATAATTCACATAGATACGCATGAGTGCGCATAAATACGCATAAATAATAAATAAATGATAAATAAATAGATATAAATGATACACATAAATGAAATATGTACATAAAGTAATTAATTTATATATGATTATATAAGTATTATAAGTGATTTACAAATAAATAAATAAAGTAAATGAATGAATAAATAAGTAGATGCATAAATGACTAGGTAAATGAATAAATAAAATATATACAAAAATAGATAGAAATAGATTATTGAATAAGTAGATAAACTATATACACAACTAGACAGCAAAATAGATAAATTAGCGAACAAATAAAGAACAACAATAAACTGATTCAGTGGATAGTCACTATATCAAGCATCACATTTAACTTCGGAAACACGTAAAGAAACATTTATTGAACGAAACTTCTGGAAACTGTGACAATGCTTCATGTATCTACACCGTCCTTGTCACAGGTTTCGTCCTAATCCATAATTCATCAGAACAAGTTCAATTCCATTATTAATACTACCTACCTTATGTGTTGCTGTTGTGGCCAACCAGGGTTCTGACCTCATTCTATAACGAAAAAAGGTTCCTGTTCGATTCCCAATAATTACCAGCAACTCCAGCCTACCTATCCTTACACGCAGCGCAATACTGACGGTTTCGGCCGCAGGTAAGTGTCTTGTGGTATAAAGGAAAGTTTTGCTGTGTGTGATTATTAGACTACCACAGTCAGTGGTGGGTGACACGCATCCTACTACCTGGCATCCTATTTGAGTAAGCGCGCTGGTAGGTTTGGTTGAAATGATCAGCCTCGTACTCTGCAGCTAGTAGCAAAACATCTCCATTCAAAAACAAAGAATTAGTGCCCAAGACAATCGTTTGACGATCATCGTCGAGCTATGAACGATCATCGTTGAACAATAATCTCACCTAGCTAAACATACCTGAAGCCCCTATGGATGCTTTATTCCACCATCCTGAGAGAAACTATCTGTACTATCATGACTATTCCTTCGAAGAAATCTAACCCTTGAATCTATGGGAGGAATGGCCGAGGTAGATTCAGAATCGACTTTTCGCCATACGCCATCTACGACACGACGTCGCGTCGTGCTCTCAAATAAACGTGAGTGTCTATGGATGTTTTAACACGTGGTCGTGGTCATAACGTGTCAAAGCGTCCATAGACGCCCATGGTCATTTGAGAACACAACGTCGTGTCATGGACGACACACGGCGAAAAGTCGATACGTGTAAAACGAACATAAGGGTTCTTCTCAACAAGATAAAACAGTCCGGAGGCGGCGGTGGTGGCGATGGTGGTGGTAGTTGATGGTTGTGGAATGGATGGTGGTATGGATGGTGGTATGGATGGTGGTGGTGATAGTGGTATTGGTGGTGGAAGTTGTGGTTAATGTGGTGGTGATCGTTGTCGTCGAAGGAAAGGGATTTCGAGGAAGGTCATTCTCCATCCGCCCTCCCCCTCCCCCTCCCCCTTCTCGTGACCCCCTCCAGAGGTCAGCAAGCCCCTTCCTGACCGTCTCAGGAGAGAGAGGCCCTCCTCCATACTTTTAGAAAGCTCTGTAAAGGGGAAGAATGAAAGAGAGAGAGAGAGAGAGAGAGAGAGAGAGAGAGAGAGAGAGAGAGAGAGAGAGAGAGAGAGAAAGAGAGAGAGAGAAAAGAAGAGAAAGAGATAGAAGAGAAACGCACATACATATACACACACACATACATACACACACACACACACACACACACACACACACACACACACACACACACACACACACACACACACACACACACACACACACACACACACAACGAGAGAGAGAGAGAGAGAGAGAGAGAGAGAGAGAGAGAGAGAGAGAGAGAGAGAGAGAGAGAGAGAGAGGGGGGGGGAAGGGGAGAGGGAGAGAAATGAAGAAAGAGAGAGAAAAAGAGAAATATATACCAGGTGAGAAAGAGAAGAGAGAGAGAGAGAGAGAGAGAGAGATGAAGTAAGAGATTCAAGGAGAGAAACACAGTCACACACACACACACACACACACACACACACACACACACACACACACACACACACACACACACACACACACACACAACGAGTGAGAGAGAGAGACACACACACAGAGAGAGAGAGAGAGAGAGACAGAGAGAGGAAAAGAGTGGAAGGAAGATAGTGGGTCAGTGAGTGAGAGAGAGCAGAAGGGAGGGAAGGACGAGGGAATATAAGTGAGAGAGAGGGAAGTTCTGCTTCAAGTCTTATATCATATATTCCACCGGTGGACATTAGTTCTTTATCTAAAATATTACAACATAATACCGTAATGATGAGATATATTTACTGTAGGACTAATATTATAAATCTAATAACAAAGTTTTGATAAAAGATATCTGCCCCCAGTTTATTATACATTATATATATATTCATATGTACGCGTGTGTGTATATAATATATGTATATATGTATATATATATTATATATATATATATATATAATATGCATGTATGTATATATTGTACATTAACTTTAATCGGATATGTACCAAGTTTTTCAAAAGTTATTGACTTACCCTGTAATCCGATGACGTATAATTGCTGGAATAGATGTTTTTGATTACAAAAATGTAAAGGAATAACGTCATAAAAAGTATATTAGAGAAAAAACATAAAAATAAATTTATATCTACATAAGTTTGAAAAATCAACGACTGCAAATGTACTTTGATAATATTCCTCTTACTAAGGTAAAGTTAATTTATTTAGCAGAGAGGAATGTGTACGCGTTCTTGTGTGTGCTTGTGTGTGTGTGTGTGTGTGTGTGTGTGTGTGTGTGTGTGTGTGTGTGTGTGTGTGTGTGTGTGTGTGTGTGTGTGTGTGTGTGTGTGTGTGTGTGTGTGTGTGTGTGTGTGTGTGTGTGTGTGTTCGCGCGTGTACTTGTGTGAGTAGCTATACACTCGAATCAGACCATATCTCTTAGAGAAGAACAACATGTGGGTTGTGCTCTTGAGACCACCAGAAGATTATCTGGACGACAGGCAGATGGTTCTGAGGCAAAACGATACCATTTCTGTCTAATACGAAAGACCAGCTGTCCGTGACAGGTCCAGATATCACTTGTCCGTAAAGATGGAGTAAAAATCACAAATGTCCGTCAAAGGATAGGATACGGTATACTTGTGTGGAGGTTCGCATAAATGGATGTGTGCACACGTATACGCACACACACACACACACACACACACACACACACACACACACACACACACACACACACACACACACACACACACACACACGACTCGTGGCGCAGTGGTAGAGTTCCCAGTTGCCACTTCGATGCGCTGCGGGTCGTTACTCCAACTCTCGTGGGCGGGGAGTCGTGTGTGCGTGTAAGGTCACAGCATTGCCCGTAGATTGGTCATATATGAACTCT
>NC_134819.1:32797567-32800067 GCF_046742065.1 Oratosquilla oratoria | reverse complement strand
TAGTTATGCGTGACCAGGGTTATAGAAAACGGATTTCGGGTATCAAGTGGGTTGATCACTCTATTATAAACTTTGGTGGGAAATGGCACACCATAATCCCCAGGCTTAACCCTCTGAGCTACAGGGGCCTCAGTTAAGCTGGTGGGAAGAGTGTGGCTTATCTCATGCCGAGGGGGATTTATCGGAAATGGTCTTTAACCACCGATTGATGGTTTGAACCAAACCCGAATTGCCCAGAGATGTTACCAGATGGATCTAATTTAATTGGCTTAGTTGTCGTCAGATGATTTTATTCACCTGAAGGAGAACTCCTCCCTTTTGATGACATCACAGATTCCCAATAAAGTGATTTGTTATTATGGTGATCCTGTTTAACGTTGCTAACGCCCCCTTTAAGGAGACAATGACTGTATCCCTTACAAAGGACTTTGGAGCGTGGAATTTAATGAACCATACCCTTGGTCCAACTCGATGACGGCAGGGTTTTAAACCACTTCCGCCGCAAGCAGCGACGCTCTAATCCGCTCGGCCAGCAAACTTTTTTTTTTTTTTTTTTTTTTTTTTTTTTTTTTATAGTGAATGCCTCCATCCTGGAAACGCTTTTAATAAATCTAATTTTGGCTGCTTCTCAAAAGATTTAAATTTATCAAAATCTATTCCCTCACTTTTTTGTCTCTCAGATGAATAAAATCGTGTGGAGTCGAACAGAATAAATTTTGTAAAACGACTCATCAGGTTGAACGTTATCCGTGATGGCAGAAACGTCTACGTCAATCGTGTGATCAATAAAGAAAACGGGGAGGAAGAGGAGACGAAGGAGGAGAAGAAGAGAGACGAAGGGGAGAACAGGGGAAGAGAGGAAAGGGAAAAGAGAGTGCAGTGCAAGGTGAGAGGGGATGGAAGGAGGAGGAGAGGAGACGAGAGAGGAGGAGAGGAAGCAGGAGGAAGGGAGTGGAAGAGACAGAAGGTGGTCTTTCATCATATACCAAAAACGTTCCCTATTTGTTCAGTTTTCCATTTCATACACACACACACATATCACACACACACACACACACACACACATATATATATATATATATATATATATATATATATGTAATATGTATATGTATATATATATGTATATATGTATATATATATATATATACGCATATGTATTTATATACATATACATATATACATATATACATATATATATATGTTGAGGTGTGAAGACAGAATGAGTGGTAGGGTGGTGAGTTTAAACGCCAAGAATCCGTTGAAGTTTTATTTCTGACGTTTCGTCCAACTAGGACTTCTTCAGAGTGTACACAAATAGAACAATGACAACTTATATACCCGCACAGCTCACCCCGTTCCCCCTCGGTCAATGTTGCTGCCATCTCTCTTTCGTCTTGCCTCAACGGATTCTTGGCGTTTAAACTCACCACCCTACCACTCATATATATATATATATATATATATATATATATATGAATATGTATATACATATGTATATATATATATATGTATATATGTATACATATATATATATATATATGTTTATATATAAGAAATATGAAAGCTGGTGGCTGAAGAGGTTTTCATCCTAACTTTACTCCAGGACAATCTGCCTATATCACAATATTTGACAGATAGAAAATAAACAAATGAATAAATAAATAAAAAGTGTCATGTTGTTAAGTAAATAGTTGCAGGGAGAAAGAAAGTTGTTAGTTTTTTCTTTTGGGGGGTGGGAGGTAGCAAGAAAATTAGCGCCTTTATTCGTTGTCATTAGTCAAGTAATTGGTAAATGACCAAGAATTGCCTTCATCTCGCAAAAAGAAAGACTAAAGAAATCAAATTATGCTGTTGACTCTCTGTTTCTTTCTTTGATGTCTAAAATGAATACAAGAATTAATAAGCAAATATATACATAAATAAATGAATAGATGGATAGATAGATGAATGAGTAAATGATAAACAAGTAACTAAAATAGATAAATGAACAAATAAAGAAGTGAATAAATAGGTAAATAGGTGAAAATGGTGAATGAATATATAAATGAAATTATTATTAAATAATCAAATGAATAGCATAAATATTAATTATTAAAATATATAAAAACTATATAAAATATATAAAAATATACAAAAACTGTATAAAAAAACACATATGGATAAGATATTAGATAATTAGATAAGAATCATAGGAACAAGAGTGCCACTTTACACAAGAAAACGTTTTGTAACTATGAATATCGTCACCTTTGCCATAAATGTTTGGACAGCTAGATCAAGCAACTCGCAGAAAGAATCGAACCCAGGGCTACGCAGTTACAAAGAAAACTCAAAACCTTTGCCCAAAAATGTACAACATTTTCTAACCTTAGCGAAAACAAAGTTCTAAGAGTGTGACCAAAAAATTATCAAATTAAGATAAAAACGATAACCTTGAAGTAAATATATTTTTACCCAATTTTTACATAAATGTAAAAACTAAGGTGTATTTGTGACA
>NC_134819.1:32790067-32792567 GCF_046742065.1 Oratosquilla oratoria | reverse complement strand
TACAGCAGTCCGAGTTCGAATCCTGCCCAGGGCTGAAATAGTTTCAGTATCGGTGTGCTGCGAGTCGTTACTCCAACTCTCATGGGCGGGGATTTGGGTGTGTGTGTGCGTGTAAGGTCACAGCATTACTCATAGACCGGTCATATATGAATTCTGAGCTCTCTTCCGAGAGGGTAGTAGTTGTCGATCACGAGTCCAATACGTGATCCAAGACAATGATGAATTACACACGCAAGTGATGAAAAGTAGTATAATAAAGGATCTTCAGCTTTCTCTCGCTGCAATAAGGACAAGAGGGGAAGATGTGGGTGGAGTTCAGAAGTAGGAGGCAAGAATGGAGTTCGAAGAGTATCATATATATGTATAAATGTATATATATATATATATATATATATATATATATATATATATATATATATATATATATATATATATATATATATATATAATATTTCATTCCCACTCTACTCTCATCCAACACCCCTTCCTCCTTATCTTAGCTCCTCATGGATGACGGGTCACTCTCGCACCCCACCCTCCCACCGCTCTGAGTCAGAAGCACGCAGCAAGACACAGCCTGGCTGCGGATGAACTGTGTCTTGATGCATTGCTTCTGATCCAGGACGGTAGACGGGATACGGGGATGACCCGTCATCTATGAAGAGCTAAAGATGAGGGGATGGATGGGGGGTGGATGGGAGTGGAGTGGGTGCGAGTGAAATGGATGGGAGTGGATGCTTGACTTTTGACTTGACAACCTCACTTATAAGGGGTAAAAGCCCTTGGTGTGTGTGTGTGTGTGTGTGTGTGTGTGTGTGTGTGTGTGTGTGTGTGTGTGTGTGTGTGTATGTGTGTGCGTGTGTGTAAGTGTGTGTGTGTGTGTGTATGTGTGTGTGTGTGTGTGTGTATGTGTGTGCGTGTGTGCGTATACATATATGTATATATATATATGTATATATGATATATATATATATATATATATATATTTATATATATATATATATATATATAAAACTTAAACCCACTCTCGGAGAAAGATAAGCTGAGATACAGAGTAAAAACCGTATATTTCGACCACTGACTGGTCCTCTTCAGCAGTTACAATTATAGGGTACATAGACAAGAGGTTATATACAGAGGAGGAAGGGGCATTGGCGGACTCAGTAAGCCTCAGGTCACTTGCCCCGAGTGAGGTCGGACGTTACGTTACTCGGGGCAAGTGACCTGAGGCTTACTGAGTCCCCCAATGCCCCTTCCTCCTTTGTATATAACCTCTTGTCTATGTACCCTATAATTGTAACTGCTGAAGAGGACCACAGTCAGTGGTCGAAATATACGGTTTTACTATGTATCTCAGCTTATCTTTCTCCGAGAGTGGGTAAAAAGTTTTATTTTATTCGTGTGTTACGACACCTACGTTACTTGAATATATATATATATATATATATATATATATATATATATATATATATATATTGTCACGATACTACCCCTAGCCAGGTGACACAATACCCAATCCGGATGTCAAGGTACCCATTCACCTAACTGACACCCTTCCAACTACCACTATCTTCCTACTTCGAAGGAACAAGCAGTCAGCCTTCTCGTCCACCCCCACTTGGGTCGCTCTGCAGCAAAGCGATAGTTCAGCAGTTCGGCCTGAACAACCGTCCTCAGCCAATCACTGGCCAAGACGTCAGCCTAGTTCCCCTATATAAGGCATTCCCAAGACTCGACAGACTCGCCTCTAGCTAGCTGCCAGCTTCGCCCCCCTCTGGATTGTAATATTTATTGCTTGGACAACAGACGACTCGACGTGCCAGGTTTCAGTTTTACTAGTTCTATATTTTCTACATATCTCATTCCCCATTTATTTCTATTGTGTGTTAGGATTAATATTATTAATTTTTTTTTTGTTAGTTTATGTTGTCTCTGATTATATTTCATACTGAAATATTAAATGGTTAACACTGTCCTCTGTCTTTCGGCATACCAATTGTCTGATGCGTTTCTATAATCCAATTCTAAATATGCTGTGGCTTGGGCACTCTGTATGCCCTTACGGTTAACAAGTATCTTTCCAGCCTGAGTCATAATATATATATATATATATATATATATATATATATATATATATATATATATGTGTGTGTGTGTGTGTGTGTGTGTGTGTGTGTGTGTGTGTGTGTGTGTGTGTGTGTGTGTGTGTGTGTGTGTGTGTGTGTGTGTGTGTGTGTGTGTGTGTGCGTGCGTGTGTGTTTGTACATGTGTAACAACGTTACAGAAGATTAGGCAAGCGTGATAAAGAACAAAGGATGTAGTGTTCCCCAGAAGATAGTCCGGTCCTGCAATAGACCACTCATGATGATCTTGATACTTGATAGTGAACCATACTGAAAGGTGTTAAAGTGCGCACACAAAACTTGAAAGTCTTATACGTTGGGACATGCATGTGTACATACATGTGTACACACAAGCATTCCATACATGTATGCATACA
>NC_134819.1:32762567-32780067 GCF_046742065.1 Oratosquilla oratoria | reverse complement strand
AAGTTCCTGAAGAGGTAGCCCCCCCCCCCCCACACACACACACGGCGGAGGTGGAGGTGAGGGGGAGTTGGAAAGAATGAAAAAGTAAAGGTTTGGGAAGCGTCTGAGACTGAGAAAGATTGGGTTTAGCCTAAGGAATCATTAGTCTAACCGCAACACTCGAAGGCTCACGCCAACAAGACCCCCACGCCCGCACGCCCACAAGAAGATTTTCCCAGACATTACGTATCCAGAAGACCGTCTTCAACCTTCTTCTTCTTCTTCTTCTTCTTCTTCTTCTTCTTCTTCTTCTTCTTCTTCTTCTTCTTCTTCTTCTTCTTCTTCTTCTTCTTCTTCTTCTTCTTCTTCTTCTTCTTCTTCTTCTTCTTGTTCGCGTTCTTGTTCGCATTCTTGTTCGCGTTCTTGTTCGCGTTCTTGTTCGCGTTTTTCGCGTTCTTCTTCTTCGAGTTCTTCGCGTTCTTCTTCTTCGCGTTCTTCTTCTTCTTCTCGTTCTTCGCGTTCTTCTTCGCGTTCTTCTTCTTCTTCTTCTTCGCGTTCTTCTTCTTCTTCTTCGCGTTCTTCTTCTTCTTCGCGTTCTTCTTCTTCTTCGCGTTCTTCTTCGCGTTCTTCGCGTTCTTCTTCTTCGCGTTCTTCGCGTTCTTCTTCTTCGCGTTCTTCGCGTTCTTCTTCTTCGCGTTCTTCTTCTTCGCGTTCTTCTTCTTCGCGTTCTTCTTCTTCGCGTTCTTCTTCGCGTTCTTCTTCTTCGCGTTCTTCTTCTTCGCGTTCTTCTTCTTCGCGTTCTTCTTCTTCGCGTTCTTCTTCTTCGCGTTCTTCTTCTTCGCGTTCTTCTTCTTCGCGTTCTTCTTCTTCTTCTTCATTCTTCTTCATCTTCTTTTCACTCTCACTATCAGCATCCGGTTCGGCCTACGTTTTTCACTTGTACCACCTGGCAAAAGCCCCACGTTTTTTTTTTTTTTTTTTTTTTTCTTGAAGAAATATATTGGGAAAACCATTGGAACCCTTGTGGCCTACAACAAGGCTTGATCCGCTCGCACCTGGTGTGAGTCCGCGTTTGTATCTCTTCTAAAAAACTGTTGTTCAATTACATCAAGTATCCAATTAGAGTTTCTACTTTGAAGATGTCGTCTTTGTGCTGATACTAGATGTTCTTTTTCTCTGTAAAATAAAAAAATGTTAGACGAATACTGAATGTCAAAATTTATAATCAGTAATATTTACAAAATAAGATCCTTTGAGTGAGCTACATTTATTTAGCTTATCAGGGTTTTTTTATTATTATAATTATGCATTGGTTCATTTTCTTATCTACTAATTTATCTATCTTTATATGCTTTCTTTGTTTATCTAAGTATTGCTTATCTATATATTGTCTTTTATTTATACTGATCTACGTATTACTTATTTTTTTCTATTTACCTAATTACTGAAATTGACAATTTATTGTTTTATCGATTTATATCTGTGTTCCTTCTGTTTCTTCCACATATCGCTTATCTACATTTTTTATGCTTATTCCTTTATCTAAATATCCATCTGTTCATCTCCTAATTTATTTAACTTCACGTATCTTCTTTTTGTTTTTGCTAATTAGCCGGCTAAGCTTTCGTTAATCTTCTTAATGTGTCTTTATATGTGATCAACACGATTCTCCTTCATTTTCTCTTCCTCCCCATTCTATGCAAGTCTTCAATTTCATCGGAGGGTCACGCTTCAGATGAGTAAAATCAATTGGCGGCAAACAGAATGTACTAAGGTTCGTTACACATCTATCGACTTTTCGCCGTACGCCGTCCACGACACGACGTCGTGCTCTCCAATAACCATGGGTGTCTATAGACGTTTTCGAACGTGGTCGTGCTAGTGACCTGCGAAAACGTCCATAGATACCCGTGGTTGTTCGAGTGCACGACGTCGTGTCGTGGACGGCGCACGGTGAAAAGTCGATACGTGCGAAACGAACCTAAATGTGGAGGCACACTAGGTTAACATGCTACTCGCTTTTGCTACTGCGTTTGAGTAAAACCCGACTTCGGTTCTAGACTTCTGAGAATATCTCAACAACGTATTTAGCATTCGTATTCTATGGTGTTTAACTTTTCTTAATTTGCCATTCAATTTCACATTATATGACGCAAGAGTAATTTGACATTTGGAATTAAAAAAAAAAAATCGTAACCGAAGTCATCTCTACTCAAACCTACTAGCAAAAGCAAGAAGCATGCTAGCGAAAAATGCCTAGCGTGCTGCTAGCTTAAGGTGACCGATGATGCCCATAATCTGAATACTGTAGAATAGCCTGGTATCACCCAAAACAAAACATATTTTATCACAGTAGTAGAGGAGCGAATTCAGTCTTCGAACAACTAGTTATGGAGTTAAGGAAGTTCAAATCAATATTCGTTTGACTCCACATCAAGGTTGAATGCTTACCGTCACTCCACATCTTAAAAAAAAAATGTAATGAAAACTGTCACACATGCAATTGTGTTTGATGCGAATGCTTATAAGGAAATCTACTTGTTCATCATCATCCTCTTCATGTTCTTCCCCGTATCAGGTTTAGGCTCCAAGTTTAATGTTGTTGACATTTTAGGGACTTTAGTGACATCCCTACGGACCCGAGGCACGCAACATTCTTGTAGGACTAAACCAACCTCAGCTAAAAAAAAAAAAAAAAAAAAAAAAAAAAAAAAAAAAAATAAAAAAAAAATGCTCCCCGGCTTAAATCTCTCTCTCTCTCTGACTATCTCATAAGACTCCGCAATCTTCAGTGCGATGTCGTTCCCAAAGATAGAAGCGCTGGTTATTATCTAAAAAAATCTTCTTCTTTTTCCACTTCTTATTGTTCTTTTTCTTCATCTCCTCTGCTTCCTTTGCCTCCTCCTTTTTCCTCTTTATCCTCTTCCTCCTCCTCCTTTTTCCTCTTTATCCTCTTTATCCTCCTTCCTCTTTTTCCTCTTCCTCCTTCTTCTTCTTCTAATTCACCTTCACCTCCTCTTTCTGTTTCTCCTTTTTTTCTGTGTTCTTTATTTTATTCTTCCACCTTTATTGACTTGATTCTGTTTCTACCTTTCTCCCTCCCCCTCTGACGTTGTTGCTATTTTATTGGGTCATGGCGCGTCTTCTCCTCTCTTATTCTCCTCCCTCTTGTCCTCACCTCCTCTTTCATGGACAACTCGTCCTTGAGGTCCCTAAGTCATCTTACATCTCCTTCGTCTTCAAGTCTTTCTCCATCTCCATCTCTATCTTCTTAGTGTAATCAGACAAATGCTCCTCCTCCATTCTCCCTCTCTTCCCCCCCTCCTCTTTCTCTTCTTCCTCATCTTTTATCTTTTCTTTCTGTTTCTACTTCCATTTCCACTTTTATTTCGTGTTCCACTTCCGTTCGTTCACTTCGTCCCTCCTCTGTGATGTTTCATTCGGTTTCCACATTGTTTCATTGGATTCAACCAACACCGCCAACAATACTGCCACTTCCGCCATTGCTACCATCATCACGATTATCATTATCATCACCATCATCACTATCATCTCCAGCATCACCATCATCACTATCGTCACCATCACTAACATCAATATCATTACCATCATCAATTTGATCACCGTCATCACTATCATCACCATCATCACTATCATCACCATCACTATTATTACTATCATCACTATCATCACCATCATCACTATCATCACCATCATCACCATCATCACTATCATCACCATCATCACTATCATCACTATCATCACTATCATCACCATCGTCACCATCATCACTATCATCATCACTATCACCATCATCATCACCACAATTACCACCACAATCACCACCACAGCCACCATCACCACAATCACCATCATCACATTATCACCACTATGACACTCACCATCATCACCACCACTTCCAACACCACCACACCACAATCACCACCACAGCCGTCACCACAGTTCTTGTCATCACCATCACCACCACCTCCTGTCTCTCTTGTTCCTTCGTTCTTTTATAGAAGCAGCGATGGTGATAGGCTCCATGGTGCGATTTCTCCGTCTTGGCTTTTATTTGTATGCTCAGAGAGAGTGGCCAAGTCGCTTCAGAAATTGGAAGGATCCTCCCACTCCCCCACCCCCAATCACACCTCCCACCTCCTCCATCTTCTACACTCACCACTCTTTCCTCCTCTCCCTTTATTTCACTCCCCCCCTCCCCTTCCCTCCCTTTCCCTCCCCTCATCTTCTCCTCCCCTCACACTATCTTCCTCTTCTTCCTTCTCCTCTCCTCTCCTCCTCTTCTCTTACCTCCTCTCCCTCTTTTCCTTTCCCTGTCTTCCTTCCACTCCTTACATCTTCCACTTCTTTGTCATTTATCCTCTCCCTTATCTTGTAATCTTATTTTTATCATCATCTTATCCTCCACTCACGTCTCTCCTATCTTCCTTCCTTCCTCTCCCTTCCCTTCTCCATTTCTCATCTCTCCCCTCGCTTTCTCTAGTACATTCCTCTCTTCTCTTCAATTTCCCTTTCCTCCTCTCTTCTCTTCAATTTCCCTTCCCTCCTCTCTTCTCTTCAATTTCCCTTCCCCTCGTCTACTTTCAACTCGCTCCCTAACCTTGCTCCTCCTCCCTTCTCTCCCTTCCCCTCTCCATCTTGTCTCAGTCCTCTTCTCCTCTCCCTCCTCTTTTCCTCTCTTCTCTTCTCTCTATCCCTTCCTCTTCCTGCTCCTCCCATTTCCTTCTCTTTCTTCCTCTTTCTCTTCTTCCTACATCTTCGTTCACTGGTTTTCATCCTTTCCTTGAACAAATTTAGGTTTAAGAATGAAACAGGGAGGAACTGGTTTACCAACAGGCTGGTTAACAAATAGAATAGACTTAGTAACCACGTAGTGAGTGCTGAAACTGTTCGTTGTTTTAAAAGATTAGATAACTTTATGAATAGGGATGACACGTTGTAAGGGACATGGAACTGCCTTGCGCAGGCCTTATAATGGTTTCTTGCAGTCTCCTCATTTTTATGCTCTCTTTCCCTGCTACCACTATCTTCCTCTTTTCTGCGCCTCTCTCTTTCCTCTACATCTCTCTGTCCTCTCCTCTCTCCTCCCTGGCCTGCTCTTCTTGTAGTCTCTTGCCAACCCACCCCCTTACATCGCTTTCAGCCACCAAGCGTTCTTTGTGTTTGTCCCCGTCTTCATTCGCTTCCTCTTGTTCTTTCTTGTTCCGCTTGTGGGCGAGAAAAGAATCTACATTTGATTTCTGTCGCGTGGTTCCCGCCCATTCTTTCCTTCCTTTTTTTTTTTAATTCTGATTCCTTTTTTTTTCTACCTTTATTCCTCGGAGGAAACTTGCGTTTGACTCTTTTGTACCCCAGTCGGAAATTACTTTTTTTTTTTTTTTTTTTTTTTTTGAGGATAGGGGATAAGCAAGTCTTCCATTGCTCTTCTCGTTCGTTTCCCCCTTCTACCTCTTCCTCCCATTTTCTTTCTCCTTCTCATACTCATCCTCGTTATCATCACCATCGTAATCACCTTGAGGACGGAAATTATGATGACTCTTGAAGGCTCAAAAGAGGTCTCGTTACCGAAGTCGCTAAGAGGTTCCTCAGGTTTGGTTCCAAACTCTCTTCGTCTTTATGTGGAAATAGTACCGATAAGAACATAAGAATAGAAGAGGCTGCTAAGATAAGACCGATAAAAGAATAAGGACATAAGAATGGAGAAAACTACAAGAGACCACTCTGCTAGGCAGTTCCATGTCCCATACTACCTGTCATCCCTAGTCATATAATTATCTAATCGTCTTTTAAAACAACGAATAGTTTCAGCGCTCACTACATGGTGACTAAGTCTATTCCATTCATTAACCATTCTGTTTGTTATACCATTTCTTTCCTGTTTCCTTTCTAAACCTATGATAATCCCCGTCTCTTTATGGAAAAAAAAAACTTTAATTCGTTCTATTTGCTCATATGGAAGCTTTTAACACATTTGTTGGTAATGGATAAAGAGCAAAAGTTCTTCGGATTTTTTCTTTCCCAGTGCAAATAATTTCATCACCTTTACTCATTTTTATCTGTATATATATTCTTTACCAGTTGATATGTTAGCCTTTTGTCCACGTTTTGAACTCAAGAATTTTCGAGCAAAATGAGCTGTTCTCTTGATTCTTCCAAGCAAGTGAAGTCTTTTATATTATTTTTTTTAATTACCACCATATATTTTTATTCATTTGGAAGGTAATGCCCAACAAAGAAGAAGCCACAATAGACTTCTGTTCCCTTTATAATGAGCCAAATAACTTATGAACTTTAAACTGAATATATTCTTATCTAAATATAAAAAAACAAAGAATTGAAAAAGGCAAATGTAAATACTCGATTGATTTTATAACTACAAATCTTAAAGATCAACAAAAAGCCAAAAAGTGTAACAATAAACCTTTCAATTAAGTGACATCAGACACTGTCATTTTTCCTTACAAAAAATTAACAAGATGACGCAGACAAAAAAACAAAACAAAAAAAAGTAAAATAAAAAGATACAATAGATGTATGTCACAGATCATCTTTTTACTTTTATCACGATATATTAGAATGTGGAATATAGCCATAGAAAACAAAAAACATAACATAAGAACATAAGAATGAAGGAGATTGCAAGAGACCATAAGGCCTACACTAGGCAGGTCCGTAAAACGTATATATATATATATATTATATATATATATATAATATATATGTGTGTGTGTGTGTGTGTGTGTGTGTGTGTGTGTGTGTGTGTGTGTGTGTGTGTGTCTGTGTGTGTGTATGTGTGTGTGTAAAGAAAAAATAACAAAACATAAACGATTTCTTATACCCTGTATCTCTCTTTGTTGGGTGGTGGCGTAATCGGAAGCATGGTGCTCTCGCATTCGCTAAGTTGTGGGTTCGAATCCCACACTTATCTCCGATTCCCAGCAGCCACTATTACCTGCCCCAACAGTCTAAGTGCATAATAGGGCATAGTCGACGGCTTCGGCCACAGCTACTCAACCCCTCCTGGTGTAGTAGTCTCCTCACCCCAAATCCCTTTCTCTCCGTCCAGGTGATGGAGGATGCGGTGATTGTGTACCCAACGGTGTCCGAGGACCACGAAGACATGCCGCTCTACACGGCTACGTTGGGCCTTCGCCTTCCCGCGCAGAGGTCCCTCTTCGTGCACGACTTCCTCCATGTCAAGTAAGTCCACTAAGGCTCATTTCACATGTATCGACTTTTCGCCGTGAGACGTTCACGACACGACGTCGTCATCTCAAGTGACCATTGGGTATCTATATACGCTTCCGCACCTGGTCGTGGTCGTGACGGGGGGAAAGTGATCCACAACCCTTGTTCAACCATCTTCAAATCTGTTCAACTCAGTATATAGTAGTTCTCGAGGGATCAAGGTCAGTGTGTTTCAGACTCACTCCTTCGGATGAGTAAAATCACCTGCCGCAAAAAAAAATATATATATATACACAAACACACACACACACACACACACACACACACACACACACACACACACACACACACACACACACACACACACACACGTGCGGCCGGTGCGTTATTACAAAATTGCACTGGATTAGGTTAGGTCGGGTAAACCAAAGTCACACTGACATAGACAGGTGTGCGTGGCTAGCGCTTCAGGTCTAGCCGCGTGGGCGAGACAACGTGCGCTCCACGCCACGTGCTTGTCGTGGTTTCCACAATATATATACATATATATATAAATATATATGTGTGTGTGTGTGTGTGTGTGTGTGTGTGTGTGTGTGTGTGTGTGTGTGTGTGTGTGTGTGTGTGTGTGTATGTGGCATGCTTTGTAGGTCAGCTCACATTATGCAGCAGCTGACAGGTGGGACTTTGTTCTGAAAGGGATACCGAGTGATCCCGACCTCATTAGGTCGGGAGACTTCCACTCAATTATAGAAATTTATCTGCGTTTAATTAGAACAAAGCCTAGAAAGTGCGTGGCTTTGATGGAGTAGGTTTTATTGATTTATTATTTTTTTCTATTTGTTTATTTGTTTATTAACTTGTTTATTCATATCTTATTGA
Organism: Oratosquilla oratoria; assembly: GCF_046742065.1. Taxonomy (NCBI): domain Eukaryota; kingdom Metazoa; phylum Arthropoda; class Malacostraca; order Stomatopoda; family Squillidae; genus Oratosquilla; species Oratosquilla oratoria. The sequence goes on along the minus strand of NC_134819.1, from coordinate 32,771,997 downwards.
TCTATTTTTTCATTCATATATTCATCAATTTTTTATTTAATTATTTATATGTATTTATCCATTGGCTCATATTTCTATTTACTAATTCGCTTGCTTAGTTATGTTATTCGTTAATTTATTCATTCATTTATCCCTCTACTTATCTGTTTATTTATCTATTTGTTTATTCATATACATAATTACTTGTTTTTATCTACTCATATATACGAGTATATAGTATATACATATAGTACATACACATACACACACACATCCACACACACACACACACACACACACACACACACACACACACACACACACACACACACACACACACACACACACACACACACACACACACACACACACACACACACACACACATATGTATATATATATATATAATATATATATATGTATATGTATATATATATATATATATATATATATATATATATATATATTCATTTGTGGGTGCACCTGCTGCCTTAATGCTTGTTAACCGTCGGGTCGTATCGACTATTTAAATTCTATTCAGTGAATTGCTTCTCTGATGCTCGTTTCACACGTACTGGCTTTTTGCCATGCGCCGTCCACGACACGACGTCGTGCTCTCAAATAAGCATGGGAGTCTATGGACGCTTTCACACATCACGACTACAACCTCTTGTGAAAGTGTTCATAAACACTCATGGTTCCCTGAGAGCACGACGTCGTGTCGTAGACGGCTCAAGGCAAAAAGTCGATACGTGTGAAATGAGCCTAAGGCGCGCGTTTTTCTGTTCTGATTCGTCCCTTTTCGATTTTCCGTTGCAGAGAACCCTTTAGCAATGTTAAGAAAAAAATCGTTTTAACCCAGGAAGAACAGGAAAGAAAGGCACTTTTGGTTGGTAGTGACTAGACGGCTTCGCTGTAAAAGCAGTGCGTCGAACTCAGAGGTCCTGCAGCAGATACCAAAAGGGAATGAAATTGACTTCCTTTGATCATTCCTTCTGTCTCAGAGGGAATTTTCCCTTTTCAAGCATGCCACGGAACACCACGGCATGGATTGGAAGGTGTTCGAAACACAATAAGAATTAAAGAAAAAGAATATCTTAAGAGAAGCTTATACAACTCAGGACATTTGCCAATGAACACAAAATCATTTGTAAAGGTATAACATCTTTTCAAAGAATTCTCTAATTAGTTATTTAATAATGACGCTTAATTTCAAATTTTCTCTAATAGTTCTATTGCATTAGAAGATATCTGTACTGAAATGTGTTCTTAGAAATTAGCTCTTCGAGGCTGTAAAACCACTTTTAGTCTTCACATCATTTTCAAGTGTCTTGCACGACATTTGGATGAAATATTTTTTTTTGCATTCTTGAAATCGGGTAACGTATAAAAAGAACAGTTACTCACCACCACCAATAAAAAGCGGAATAGTGAATAGAATAAATATTATATGTATGTAAGATTTATACATGTATGTATGTATGCATGTGTATATATATATATATATATATATATATATATATATACATATATATATGAGACTTATTGACCCACTCTCGGAGAATGAGATAAGATGGACAGAAAATCTGTATATTTCGACCACTATCTGTGGTCCTCTTCATTTCTGCTGAAGATGACCATAGATAGTGGTCGAAATATACAGATTTTATGTCCCTCTGATCTCATTCTCCGACAGTGGGTCGGTAAGTCTCATTTTACAAATGTGCTGCTACATAATGCCTTCCTAATATATATATATATATATATATATATATGTATGTATATATATATATATATGTATATATATAATATATATATGTGTGTGTGTGTGTGTGTGTGTGTGTGTGTGTGTGTGTGTGTGTGTGTGTGTGTGTGTGTGTGTGTGTGTATGTGTGTATGTGTGTGTGTATGTATTTATGTATCTATACATTTTTATTTCAATCCTTTCTCCTTTTATTATCACTCTCCGAACTCTTCATATTCTGTTTTTATTCCATGCCATGACTCTCCCCACTTACGTAAACAAAGAGCCACTGACGCCATCTGTTTCTTTTCCCTGAGACGAATTCCAGATTTCTATCTCTTGGCTTCTGGCTCCTTCCCATTTGCCTTCATCCGCTTTCTCAACAGTCCGTTCCTATGTAATTCTCCGCCCTAATTCAAATTCTTCACTTGTATGCCTCCCACAGTGTCTGCCTCCATTTTTTTTTATTCGCTGCACAGACCCCGTTTTCTTCGCTCGCATGCAATGGCTGCTTATGATAGCACTAGGTCTATTATTTTTCATCTATTTATTTATTTATTTGTTTATTTATTTATTTATTATTATTATTATTATTATTATTATTATTATTATTATTATTATTAATAATATTATTATTATTACTATTGTTATTATTATTGTTGTTGCTGCTGCTGTTGTTGTTGCATTCAAAGTCACCCTCGTTTGGTACTTGAGTATTGTAATACGAATGAACTTCCAACTTGTTTGACAGGAAATTTTACGTGATTTTGTATGATTATATATTTTCCTGCAATTTCATGCTTGTTAACAGCTTTGGGCTTAGCCTTGTGACAAATAACTGTAAATATAAATGTTGCCTTTTCAGATCATTTTCTTTTAGTACCAGTTTGTTATCTTCTATGTTTTACTGTTTCCACGGATTTAGAAGAGTTGTCAGTGACTCTCACAGTAGAGATAAGCTAAAATCAAATTCATTTTCCTTACTAGTAAGAATGTGTAGTCCCGATGTCTCGATTTTATCACGGGGAATCTAGTATGAAGAAGAATAATCTAAATTATGACATCTTTGCAAAGAATACTTTTTCTTTTTCATTCTGTTTATCGTCGCGAACTTCCCCTATCAGGAAGCTAGGACGTAGAATGTAATGAACCATACCCTTGGTTCAACTCGCTGGCGGCAGAGGTCGAGCAACCGTCACCTTGACCTCCGCCTCTAGTAGTGACGCTCTAACCTGCTTGGGCAACTAGTACCCCTTGTTTTACCTCGATATATACAAATGGCTCGACAGCTAGAAACACAACGTTCCTCTTCCACTTGTAAACACAGTCTTTCACAATAAATCACTTCAGGCACGGAAACCTGGAGATTTTCCGTCCAATTAGTAAACAGCGGATGTCTTCAAGTGATCGACTCGACCATCAAGATAATGGATTCTCTCTCTCCCCTGCCACCCGGTTGTTCTTGACAGACACCACAACATTTGGCCTCTGCTACAGACTTTATGGACACCAGACACAAAGGAGCATAAGAGGAAGCTTTGTGTACCACTATCTCGTACAAGATTCTCCTCACCAACCAGGAACCCAAAGCCCAGATCATCATTTACCTAGAAATATTGGGATCCATATTTTGGAAATAAAGAATTAAGGTCTACCCTCTACTGTGATCCTTTAGGAAGTCAATTACATCTATCGTCACCAGCCAGGAACCCAAAGTCCATGTCATCATTTCCAAAGAAATCTTTGAATTCGTGATGTAGGCACAAAAAATAATAGTCTCCCCTTTACTGTGCACCTCCAGAAAGTCAATTACATATATGGTCAGTGATTGTCTGCACCGCATATCAGGTTATCTTGCTGTAAGTTCCATGACTACTCCCATATCCCTCACCCCCAGCCATTCCTAGATGTTCTCTTGAGGGTCGACGATGATTATGACCTCGTTTCATGTCAAAGAAGCTACTTTTGAACATTGTTTGAACGGCTGATTCTAAGTAATTAATGCCTCACAAGAATCAATCATTTTAGTTTTCGTTAGATGAACACTAGCGCACTGCAGCAGTTGGTAATCTACACACACGGAATTTGAAATTATTACGCAACTGATAGTAGATAATGGCTACACATATTACCTTATCTACCGTGTAGTCAAACAAGATATCTGAAAATGGGTTTTCTAGTCTACAGTAACATCAGCAGAAATGCCACCTTCCAGTAAGATTTTGATGAAACTCATATGTCGAGAACCTGCAAGATAGATAAGGAGGAGGGTGAGGATACTACATCTGGAGGCGTGTAGCTGCGGCCGAAGCCGTTACCTTTACTCTTTGCACTTGAAGTGTTGGGGCATGTAACAGTCACTGCTGGGAATCGGAGAGGAGGGCGGGATTCGAACCCACAATTAAGCGAGACCGATACCCGCATGCTAGCAGCGGACAGAAAATCGTGAGAAATGTCATCAAACGGGATGGTAGATCCATCCATGGATCCCCAACGCCTTGACCTCATCATCTTCCGTTATTCCAAGAAAATGTCTGATCTACTCACATTGGTACGCCTTTTTCTACGTGCATCAGATTGATTTTGACTAATCATCTTCACAACGGCTCAATCAAAACACGTATGTTCTCAGAACACAGCACTTTCACCTACGATCGTCTTTGAAAAGGAAAAACATTATATCCAACCAGAAGTGATTCTAGGCGACTTCTAATTTTAAAATCTCTCTATATAAAAAACTCCGAGCATGAGCTTCCACACACACACACACACACACACACACACACACACACACACACACACACACACACACACACGGTGGCGTGTTTGGTAGAGTCCCCGACTGTCACTACGGCGGTCCGGGTCCGAATCCTGCCCAGGGCTGAAATAATTTCAGTATCGCTGTGCTTCGAGTCGTTATTCCAACTTTCGTGGGCGGGGAATTGGGTGTGTGTGCGCGTGTAAGGTCATAGCATTACACATAGATCGGTCATACGAGCTCTGAGCTCTCTTCCGGGAAGTAAATAGCTGTCGATCACGAGTCCAAAACGTGATCCAAAGACCAAGGTGAATCACACACACACACACACACACACACACACACACACACACACACACACACACACACACACACACACACACACACACACACACACACACACACACACCATTTGTCACCTTCCCAACACACAGCATCTTTTGTTAACTGTATACATTCACATCTTGTACTGCTGCCATGTATATTTCAGCAAAGGCTGTAACTTCGAAACGTTGCAGGCTATATATCCAGTTCTTCAATTCATCGAGTTTATATGTATATATATATATATGTATATATATATGTATATATATATGTATATATATATATATATATATATATATATATATATATATATATTATATATATATATATATGGGAGTAATAGCAAGTACACACATGTGGTGGTCCTGAAAAAGGGACATCAGATAAGATCATCTCCATGCAGTTTGTCTGTACTATGAGATGCAGTTCTGAGGAGCTAACATTCGGCCTCTAGGCCGAACCACCACTTCTTTCATCAACATCAACTGTGTTTCTTCCACCTTTTCACTCAAGGAAAGCGGAAAACAGGCGACTGCTCCCCCTTCCCCTTCTACACTAACACAACACAGTAGTACAATGTTTGATGTCACAGATCCTTGAACACAAGGACCATTGCCAGCCACACACACACACACACACACACACACACACACACACACACACACACACACACACACACACACACACACACACACACACACACACACACACACACACATATTAGCATTACCCATAGATCGGTCATACGAGCTCTGAACTCTCTTCCGGGAGGGAAATAGCTGTCGATCACGAGTCCAACACGTGATCTAAAGACCAGGGTGAATACCAAGGTGAATACACACGCGCGCGCACACACACACACACACACACACACACACACACACACACACACACACACACACACACACACACACACACACACACACACACACACATACACACACGTAGCATAGTGATAGAGTTCCCGGTCCGGGTTCGAATCCCGCCTAGGACTGAAATAACTTCAGTATCGCTGCGCTGCGGGTTATTATTCCAACTCTCGTGGGTGGGGAGTTAGGTGCGTGTGTGCGTGTAAGGTCACAGCATTACCCATAGTTCGGTCATATATGAGCTCTGAGCTTTCGTACGGGAAGGAAATAGCTGTCGATCACGAGTCCAAGACATGATCCAAGACCATGCTAAATCACACATACACACGCATACACACACACACACACACACACACACACACACACACACACACACACACACACACACACACACACACACACACATATATATATATATATATATATATATATATATATATATATATATATACACATAGCATTCCTCTTGTCTAGATCTATTTCCCTCTGTCTGTTTTTCTGCATGTGAGTGTAAAAGTGGAATAAAAAAGGAGAACGATATAAGAAGAAAAAAAAAACGTAAAACACTTGAAATAAGCAGGAAATTTGGCAGCGGAATTTCGAGAGTTTGAAAAAAAAAAAAATCCAAGAAAAGATTTATCCTTCAGGTAAACCTGTAGAGAATCGGTACAATTAGAGAAAGGAAAAAGGAGTGAGATCTTGCGTGCGCGTGAAGTGCCAACATTGTTTGCTTCTTTTCTCGCTTTGTTGGGGGCAAACGTAAATACTGTAATCTGGATTCATGCACGCATGTGTATACACGACTCGGTGGCGCCGTTGATAGAGTACTGGATTGCTAGTACGGAGGTGCAGCTGTACCTGGTTCGAATCCTGCCCAGGGCCGAAATTATTTCGGTATCGCTGCGCTTTGGGTCGTTACTCCGACTCTCGTGGGCGGGGAGTTGGGTGTGTGTGTGTGTGTGTGTGTGTGTGTGTGTGTGTGTGTGTGTGTGTGTGTGTGTGTGTGTGTGTGTGTGTGTGTGTGTGTGTGTGTGTGTGTAAGGTCATAGCATTACCCATAGATCGGTCATACGAGCTCTGAGCTCTCTTCCGGGAGGGAAATAGCTGTCGATCACGAGTCCAATACGTGATCCAAAAAGGCCAAGGTGAATACACACACGCTCTCACACTCACACACACACACACACACACACACACACACACACACACACACACACACACACACACACACACACACACACACACACGCACACACATACACACCCTCGTGGCACTGTGGTTAGAGTTCTCGCCTGCCACTACGGAAGTCCAGGTTCGACTCCTACCAAGGGATGAAAAAATTTCAGTATCGCTGCGCTGCGAGATGTTACTCCAATTCTCGTGGGCGGGGAGTTTGGTGTGTGTGTGCGTGTAAGGTCACAGTATTACCCATAGATCGGTCATACGAGCTCTGAGCTCTCATCTGGGAGGTTAATAACTGTCGATCACGAGTCCAACACGTGATCCAAGACCGTGGTGAATCACACACACACACACACACACACACACACACACACACACACACACACACACACACACACACACACACACACACACACACACACAAAGTAGCTAACATTGCTTTTATAACGTTAATTGGCTCCTCTTTGTACTGCATTGTGGCTTCCATTTTTTTTGTTTTTTTTTACATTTCTCTCAAAACTCTAATAATGGCTCCTTACTATTACTCATCACTGCCATGTCGTGTGAATGATAATGAAATAGCTACAATAATGATAATGATAATGGTACTGAAAACAATGATAATATTATTTATTGTTGATAAGGATGATGACGATAAGTATGATAATTATGATGATAATGATTTATAATAAAGATAACTATTATGATAATGATAATGACAATGGTATGATAATAATAATAACAAAAATGATAGCAATAATGATGATGATAATAATGACAATAATGATAATAGTAATGATAATAAAAGTAATAGTAATAATTAATATTAATAAAACCCAGTGTATATCTGTGGGTGAGTCCGCTTTTTTTAACTTTGCAACAAATACACCTACCAGAACATGTAACACCATTTTAGGTGATGCCCAGAGCTAGAAAATAATATTTTGGCAATACTGAATTAATCAAATGAATTGAGAAAATATGATTTTTCAAGAGGCTTCATACAACTTCGTTGGAGTGTCCAAATTGCTTATTTCTCTGAAATTTTTAATTCATTTATTCATTCGTTTATTTATTGACCTATTTATCTAATAACTCATTCATTTGTCTATTTATCCATTTTTTCATGGTTGTGGCAATGTTACAGCAAAATGGCAGAACTGAAATGAAACTTTCGAAAAATATATATTAAAGTTTACATGTATGACTGCTAAATAGTGGGAATTACTGGGTTAAGATGACCGAAATATTATAATTTCCAGCTCTAATGACATCAGAAATTACCCGAATTATTTCAAACTAATAGGAGACTTTTGTCCTTTCATTTTGCATTATAATTCTAGGCAACACAATAGTGACCATTTGCAGCGTTTTTAAAAGATCAACATTAAGGTCACATATATATAAAGGTCATTAAATTAATAAAATCCAGATAAAGATATATTTACTACAATGAGTATGTAGGTAATCGTATACGAGTTGTCAAATGGTATAAAAAACATTGACCTTTAATGATTTTCAAAGGTCAAGTTTAAAGTCACACATATACAGAGGTCATCAAATGACCTTGCCTAGATAGAGAAGTTCACTATCAAACTACATTAAAATACATTTATCAGGTAAGGTTTGTTGTCCCAGGCATTTTTCTTTGTATATATTCACTACCTCCGTATAAATTCATAATGTAGCCGCGGTTTCCTGTGCCTTTATTTAATGCTGGGGCAGTTTCTGCTTCTCCTGTTAGTTTGTAATTCTTGAAATTGGAAGACGGAAGCACTTAAATTGGATTACTTGAACACAAAGCGTCTTGAAGGACCTCCACGATCTCGTTTTCTCCTAATTTTCTCCCCAAAGGTTGGTCTTTTATCTGGTGGCCACTTGCAATATATATATATATATAATATATATATATATATATATATATATATATATAAATGTGTGTGTGTGTGTGTGTGTGTGTGTGTGTGTGTGTGTGTGTGTGTGTGTGTGTGTGTGTGTGTGTGTGTGTGTGTGTGTGTGTGTGTGTGTGTGTGTGTGTGTGTGTGTGTGTGTGTAATGTATGAAGCAAAACCACAGAACATATACCAAAATGACAGTAAGATCTTTCGTATATTACATCTTCACATGTATTTCGTCTGAAGATATAATATATGAAAGTTCTTACTGTCATACCCTTATAATTTTCCTGTTTTGTCGTATACATACATTACGATGAAGGGAGAATTCTGATGTATATATGCACGTATATATATATATATATATATATATATATATATATATATATATATATATATATATATATCGGTCATTCTTGATGATATGGTAGCATTGGTAAGTTTACCCAAATTCTGAAAATTCTAATTTCCATAATTTTCTACCGAGAGTATACCATTATGTATTCAAGCTAAGTACGATGTAATTTTCTGGGGACTTGGAATATTTAATGAGGTATCTGTCAAGAGAGGTCCCTGTTTCATTTCTAATGGAAGAGATGACGACTGCCATCTTACAAGTAAAGTTCACTTCCATTGGCTATGGAGCGCCTGAAAGTCTTATGCTTACATATTAACAACA
>NC_134819.1:32747567-32757567 GCF_046742065.1 Oratosquilla oratoria | reverse complement strand
CCTCATTCTTCTCCTCCTCCTTTTATTCTATCTTCTACTCCTCCTCCTCCTCCTCTTTCTCCTTCTCCTCCTCCATTTCCTCCTCCTCCTCCTCCTTCTCTTCCTCGTTCCCCTCAACCTTCCAGCTTCTCCTCTTCCCTCTTCTTCTACCTCTCCATTTCTTCCTTCTCCTCTTCCTTCCTCTCCTCTTCCTTCTTCTCCTCCTCATTATTCTCAAATTACTCCATATCCTCCTCTCGTACCTTTTCTTCACCCCATCCCACTTTACAAAGGATTACAAAGGAGGAGCATACCGAAATGAGACCTTTTGGTCCATAACTACTTCGGTTGCGAAAAAATAATAATGGTAAATGAATAAATAAATAAGAATAATAGTATCAATTTGATAAAAAATAAATAGGTAAAGTTAAATGATAAACAAACAGATAAGTAGTAAATAATAAATAATAGACATAAATAATAATAATAATAATAATAATAATAATAATAATAATAAAATAAATATTGATCAACAAACAGACAAATAATAACAAACAAATCTTAAAATCTAAACAAATCTTAAAGCTTTGAACTGAACTACATTCCACTACCTCTGCAGGAAGTTTATTCCATTCATTAACTACACGGTTGGTGAAGTTGTTTCTACCCCCTTCAAATTAAGTATATTTGCTGACAGTTTGAGACCATTATTTCTTTTCGGATTCTCATTCGGTGGGAAATTTTGTCACTATTGATGATGTCCGTAGTCTATATCATTTATATATACTATGAATAGAAGTGGCCTAAGAACGGAACCCTGAGGAACTCCACTTGCAACATTTTTCCATCTAGAAGTTTTGCCATTTATGAGTAGAACAACTTGATAGGCTACCACTTATTTCATGTGAAACTAATTTAGAAAGTAGTCTATATTGTTTCTTTTTGTCATAATTCGAGATGACTTTGTTGTAGAATTCAAGTTAGTCACGCAAGAATGTTTCCGTCTGAATCCATGCTGGCTATCATCAAACAATTACTTTCTAAATGATGTTCGATAGCATCTCTGATGATAGTTTCCATAATTTTTCCTACGGTTGAAGTCAAGCTTATAGGCCTGTAGTTATTTGGTTTCTTTTTGTCACCTTTTGAATATGGGAGTAACGTTAGCTAGTTTCCATTCTCTTGGGACATTTCCGGATATGATGGATTTCTTGAAAATTATTTCTAATAGAACAACAATCTCATTTTTCATTTCCTTTAAGATTCTTGGATGTCAACCGTCAGGCCCCGGTGTTTGATCAACTTTGAGTTTTTATACACCTTTTATTTATTTTTTTCTTTTGTTATATTTACCGTAGTAAGTTCACCCTTGACTTTTCACAGATTTCAGTTTGGAATACCTGCTTGAATTATCACACATTCTTTCATTTGAATATTTTAGTTGATCGTCAGCAAATAATAGTGGGTCAATGTGACTCCTAATAATCTTTTTATCTCTAATGTAACTATAGAAATTCTTTGGGATTCTCATTGGATTTGTCAGCGATGTTGATTTTGTATTGTCGTTTTCGTTTTTTATTGTCTTTTTTTAAATCTCTGTATTATTACATTTTCTTTTTTTTCAGTTTCTTTGTCAAGCCATTTTGGGCAAGCCTGATTTGGGGGGAGTCTGTCCTTAAAGGAATGTATGAATCATCTTAGTAAGTGTATTTTGAAATATTTCCCACATATGATCTACAGGGCTTTCGCTTAATTTTGCCTCCCAATCTTTAAGCTGAAGCTCCTGATGTAGTCCTATGAACTGAGCTTTACTGAAATTGAGTATTTAGATACACAAGTATCTATTCTATTTTTTTCTAGCTTTTTGAATCTAAGTTGTGATTACTACTTGCAATGGTTTCACCAACTTCTACATCGGTTATCATGCTTTCAAGGCTGGTGATCAATAGATCGCGTAAGTTTCCATGTCTTGTGGGCTTTTTTACATGCTGAACTAAGTAATTGCCACCGAGAAAATCTATCAAGCGACTACCTATATGGCCATGTTCAAGGGTCATCCAATCAATATCAGTAAAATTGAAATCACCCATTATCAATAAGTCCCGGTTGCAGAAACTAGACAGTTCTTGAAACAACAGTTTGTCGTCTGCTAATGATAATGTTTTTGGCCTATATATTAAACCTATATTCATCTTTTGTTTATTTGTTAGGGTTCATTCTACCCACTTCCATCTCTATCTCCACGTCCTCCTCCTTATCCTTCCATTCCTTCATGTCCTCCTCCTCCCTCAACTCTTCTTTCCCATCCCCCACCTTTTCTTCCTCTTTCTCTTTTCATTTCCTTCATCTTGTCCTCTTCATCCTTTATATCCTTCTGTTCTTTCTCCCCTTCATTTTCGTCCTCCTTTTTTTTCTCCTGTTTTCTCATTTTCTTGCATTTTTCTCCTCCCCTTTAACTGTTTTCCAATGTCTCTTTCACATCCTCTTTATTATATCCCTCTTCCTATTACTCTCCTTCATCTTCCTCCTTCTTCTATGCCTTCTCAACTTCCTCTTCCTACTTCTTCCTTACCTCTCCGCTTCCCTCTTCCACATTGACACCAACTCCATTTCTTCCGATTTCTCTCCAAATCTTCACTTTCTTCCCCAACACTTTTCCACTACTCCTCCTTCATTGTTGGAGATTTCAATCACTGCTAAAATCCTGTGGTACTGTGTGGGGCTGATAGGCATCCGGTGTGTATTCAGACACTTTTTGCGAGAAGGAATGATTCGTCGGTTTGTTGAGGATTACGGTAATGCTGACACTACATTCCGACCAGTAACCCGATCACTGACATTCAGTGTCTACCCTTTAATCTCTTTTCTGCTCAATCTCTCACCGTTTGTCTAAAAAGATAAACAAACAAATAAATAAATAAAAATTCTCCGAAGTTCGTCTTGTAGGATCTTAAGTGTTTTTTCTTCCCGATAACACTTTGTGATCTATTGAGGCTCCATATCGCTCCAATTATTCTTAAATTAAAAAAAAATGATAATAAATAAATAAATAAATAAATAAATAAAAAATAAAAAAGTGGGGAAAGAAGATAGGTTTTCAGATTATCTTCACCAATTTAGTTCTTAAGCTCCATTTGGTACGTCTGTGGACCAAATGGTTCGTTTGGCTGCTCCTTCATTGTCTTTGTCGGTTTACGCCAGGAGGCGGTTAACTGTGGTCGAGAACCATCAGACATTTGCGTTGTAGCTAGGGTGAGTGGCAGTCACAATGAAATGGCGGGGGAAGGTCCTAGGCTTTCATACAGGAAGGATCACAGTAGCCCATCACCTACCCTCCATACTATATCATTTAAGTCATATTTTATTTTATTTGTTTATTTATTTATTCATTATTCATTTATTTATTTATTTATTTATTTATTATTTTATTTATTTGTTTATTCATTTATTTATTTGTTTGTTTATTCATTTATTTATTTATTTATTTATTTTTTGTTTATTCATTTACTTATTTATTTATTTACTTATTTATTCATTTGTTTGTTTATTAATTTATTTATTTATTTATTTATCTATTTATTTATTTATTTATTTATTTATTTATTTATTTGTATCCAATATCTTAGTATTTACCTTTATAATTCTTGTTGCCCTTATAATTTTCATTTTTCATTCCTTCTTAAACGTTTACATTTCTTTTTATTTTATCTTGTTTCTTTTTTATCTTTTATGTGTTTCTTTTACCCCTCCCAGTTAGGCGATCTGTTTCTCCTTTATCCTTTCTATATTCTCGTCTTATTATCTTCTGTATCTATTTTACCGTTTTTCGTCTTCCCCTTCTATGTTTTCGTTTTACAAATCTTTTTGCCTCATTTCTTGTTTCATAATTTTTTTGCTGTTTTACTCCTCATCTCTCCCTCCGCCATCTATGTTGTGGGTCTTCCTACATTGTCTTTATTTTATTTCCGCATATTCTTTTTTACACTTTTTGTTGTTGTTGTTTTTTTCTCACCCCGCTCTCCGCCATTTTCTTTGTCACGATCGTTCGGTCAGCCCCTTATCCTGTCCAATACGTTCTGGAAACGTTCCCCATCAACGCGAAACGTTCTGAAAACGTTCCCCATCGGCGTGGAACTCTTGACCACGAAGGGTTGTCGTGTGGCCGAGCAGTTAGATGTCCTCTATGTCTTCTTCATCACCCTCTCCCAGAGACCATTTCACTCCTTGTCCTTACTTCCTTGTTTCGTTCCGTCTTCCTCTTCCTCTTCATTTTTTTCTTCCCCTCCTAGAGTCAGTCAGTATCTCTCTCTCTCTCTCTCTCTCTCTCTCTCTCTCTCTCTCTCTCTCTCTCTCTCTCTCTCTCTCTCTCTCTCTCTCTCTCTCCTCTCTCTTTCTCTCTCTCTCTCTCTCTCTCTCTCTCTCTCTCTCTCTCTCTCTCTCTCTCTCTCTCTCTCTCTCTCTCTCTCTCTCTCTCTCTCTCTCTCTCTCTTTCTTTCTCTTTCTCTCTCTCTCTCTCTCTCTGTGACCTTTGAAAGCGGTTTCGGAAGCCCTTTGAGGATGCAAAACCTTTCTTCTTCAAATTGATTCCATTTTCTTCGCCTTCACGTACCATCAATCGCGTCTCTCCCAAACCTCCTATACTTTTTGCATCCTACGTACTCTGCTGCAGTGTTTTTAACACCGTGATCAGTGACTCACATAATCACTCGTTTTTTTGTTTTTGTTTTTTTGTTTTTTAACTCGCAAATCGACCCTTTGATTTTTTAGCAACACGTCCTTATAGGCCGTTATTCCCCGGTAACCAACACAAATATTCTTCCTTTAGCAAAATCGTTTAAAATTTTTCTCTTAACAAAGCTTGCAAAAGTTTTTCCCTCAGTTGTACGAGGCATGCTAAACTTTCTTTTTTGATCAATTCTTTATAGATCTTGTCGGTATCATACATACATATATACATATGCCAAGGCTTTTTTTCCCCCTTACCAGGGGGGTAGCCAAAAAGGACTCATAAACCTATTAAATGATATCTTTTATCCACGGCTTTTCATCCAGATTAATCCACTACGACTTTGTGTATTCACTTGGTCTTTTTCACTTGGTCTTTGGATCACGTGTTGGACTCGTGATCGACAGCTATTTCCCTCCTGGAAGAGAGCTCAGAGCTCGTAGGTCCGATCTATGGGTAATGCTATGACCTTGCACACACACACACCCCCAACTCCCCGCCCACGAGAGTTGGAGTAACACCCCTCAGCGCTGCGATACTGATATTATTTCAGCCCCGGGCGAGGATCGAACCCGGACCTCCGTAGTGGCAGGCCAGAGCTCTAACCACAGCGCCATGAGAGGTGTGTGTGTGTGTGTGTGTGTGTGTGTGTGTGTGTGTGTGTGTGTGTGTGTGTGTGTGTGTGTGTGTGTGTGTGTGTGTGTGTGTGTGTGTGTGTGTGTGTGTGTGTGTGTGTGTGTGTGTGTGTGTGTGTGTGTGTGTGTGTGTGTGTGTGTTTGTTTTCTTTCTTTCGTTTACATCAGGTATATTCCCTTCCCGCCATGCGTAAATATTCTCCATTTGCTTTGCCTAGAAATTTTATGAAGGGTTGTAATGCGTTTTTATATTTAAATTTAGTTTCTGCAGTTCATGTACGAATATCGTAACACGTTACAGTATATACATAATAGATTTTTAGTTCATTTGTTTGGTCTCCTTGCATGACCTCATAGTTTTTTTCTAAATATTAAGACACGCATGTGTTCATTTCCAATTAACTGATATTGTTTATCGTTATTAATAATTTTATTTCTTTAATAATTCATCTATAACTGTATCGATTACCATTAACGTTTATCAGTTTGTTTCTGTATATATTCATGTGTTTATTTAATTACTAACTTGCTTATTTATCTATTATTATATCTAGCTATTCATAATAATTTTCTATTTACTTACTGATATACTTCTACTTTGTTGGGAACCTGATTCATATAGAGATAATGTAATATAGTGTACAGGGGATTTCTTCTGAAATTTATATTCTTTTATAAAAATGTATTCAGCCACTTGGACATATGGTCTTTTGAGCGTGTTGTATTTGTTCTATTCGACTATTTTATGATTGCATTATATTCTAAGAAAGATTAAGCTTTAATCCATTGAGGCCTTCCGTGAGGTAAATTGATCTCCTCAATCTAGAAGTCAAACTGTTTTTGTAATATAATCGTTTGCCGACGTATACCAGAATAAAGAGTAGATGTGTTACACCGTTACAGGGCATATCTCAGCTCCTTCATCATCATCATCATCATCATCATCATCATCATCATCATCATCATCATCATCATCATCATCATCATCATCATCATCATCATCATCATCATCATCATCATCACCATCACCATCACCATCACCATCATCACTACCACCACTACCATCATCATCATCATCATCATCATCATCATCATCATCATCATCATCATCATCATCATCATCATCATCATCATCATCATCATCATCATCATCATCATCATCATCATCATCATCATCCCGCTTACCATCTTCTTGTTGATTTTTCTTTTCCATTTCACATTTTCATTTCCTCCGTGTCTTCTCCTTTATTATGCATCTTATCGCCACCTTTCTCCCTTCCTCTCTTTTATTCTTCCCTTTCTACTTCTCCGATTGTCTGTCATCTATTTTTTTAGCTCTATATTCCTTCCTCCCTCTTTTCCCACCCCTTCTCACTCATATCCCTCTACTTCCTATTCCTCCTCCTCCTCCTCCTCCTCCTCCTCCTTCTCCTCCTCCTCCTCCTCCTTTTCCTCTTCCTCCTCATTTGCTATGTCTTTTGTTTTTTTCTTATTCCTCTTTCTCTTTCTTTTCTCTTCCTTATCCTCTTTCTCCATTTTTCTTCTTTTCTCCTCTTCCTTGTCATCACCACTTCCTACCCCACTTCCTCCTGCTCCTCCATCTCTTCTTACTTCTCCTTCGTGTTATAGTTATTATTATCCTTTTTCTACATTCTTCTTCTTCTTCTTCTTCTTCTTCTTCTTCTTCTTCTTCTTCTTCTTCTTCTTCTTCTTCTTCTTCTTCTTCTTCTTCTTCTTCTTCTTCTTCTTCTTCTTCTTCTTCTTCTTCTTCTTCTTCTTCTTCTTCTTCTTCTTCTTCTTCTTCTTCTTCTTCTTCTTCTTCTTCTTCTTCTTCTTCTTCTTCTTCTTCTTCTTCTTCTTCTTCTTCTTCTTCTTCTTCTTCTTCTTCTTCTTCTTCTTCTTCTTCTTCTTCTTCTTCTTCTTCTTCTTCTTCTTCTTCTTCTTCTTCTTCTTCTTCTTCTTCTTCTTCTTCCTTTCATTTTTCAACTCTTCCCATTCTTCTTCCTCTTTCTTCTCCTTTTAATGTCTGTCTTCAACTTTGAATACAAAGCCAATCTGTCTTCCCGCTGTCTATATTTTCCACTATCCTCCTCTATTCTTTTCATTCTTCTTCCTCCTTTTTTCTATTGTAACATTTCAACCCTCCTCCATATTTTCTATTCTTCCCCTCCTCTTTTCTTCTCGTCTTCCTCCTCTTCTTCCTTCTCCTCTTCCTCTTCCTCCTCCTACCTGTGCTCCTTTTCGTCTTCCCCATCTTACTTTCTTTTCATAATTTTCCTGACCTACTTCCGTCTTCTCTTTCTCTTTCTCTCTTTCTTCTATCTTTTCTCATTTTGTCTTTTTGTCTGTTTATTCTTTTCTTTTCTCTTATCCTCTTTCTTCTTCCTCCTTATAACAGTCTTACTTTCATTTTATTTTATCTTATTGTACTGTGTTTTATCTTATCTCATTTTATCGTACGTAGGTTGAGAGAGGAGAGTAAATGCCTTGGGCGATTAAAAAGTGTAATGAGAAATAGACATTTAGGAATGGATACTAAGAGGAGATTGTATGAAGGAGTGATTGTGCCAACAGCACTGTATGGAGCAGGAACATGGAACATAGGAGAGAAAGAGAGAAGGAGTTTGAATGTGTTTGAGATGAGGCACCTGGGTGTATCGTAGGGGTTACTAGGCTCGATAGAGTGAGAAACGAGGAGGTGAGGAACAGAACGGAGTTGGAAATGGAGTTGTGAGATAGGGTTGTTGAAAGAGTATTAGGATGGTTTAGACACATGGAAAGAACGAGTGAAGAAAGATTAGTAAAAGAGGTGTGGAAGGCAGAGGTGGAAGGAGTGAACATGAGGGGCCGACCAAGGATGAGATGGATGGATTGGGTAAAAAGGGCATTTTGAAAGAGGGGAATGTCTGTTGAGGAAGGACAGTGAATATGAGAATGGCTGTGTATGGATGATACTGTGATACATGAAAGGGAGTGGGTGAGGGATGGGGGGGTGAGGGAGTATGTGTGAGAAATAAATGGACGCACCCCGAAGGGATTTCTCCCCTTTTTTTTTTAATGAGGGTACAGGAGAGGGGTGTCGCCGATTTAATGAAGCGGCCTTGCTGTGAATGTGCTGTGTGTTGCGACACTCCTTCTGACCCAGAGCAGTGGGCGAGATGCAGGGATGACCCGTCATCCAGGAGGAGCCAAGATAAGAGGGACGGAGTGGAGTGAATAGGAGTGGAGTTTGTGGGGATGGAATGAGTGGGAGTGGATTTTGTGCCTTTGTTTTTTGGCTGCCTCCCTTGTTAGGGGAAAAGAGCCTTTGGTATATGTATATATGTATGTATGTATGTATATATGTATGTATGTATGTATGTATGTATTATCATTTTATTGTTGCTTCTATTATTTTTTACCTCCTCTTTCCCTCCTCCTCCTCCTCCTCCTCTTCTTCTTTATCGTTCTATTGAACTTGATTTGTCATATTTTCCATTTTCCATTTCTGATTTCCGTATCTTCCTTTTGTTCGCCATTTAGTCCTTGTTTCCATTTTGTCTTCTTCTACTTTATCTACATCTTCCCCATCTTCCTCATCTTCCTCATCTTCGTCTTCGTCTCTTTCGTTTTCTTCCTCTTCTTCTTTTTCATCTTTTTCATCTTTATCTTCATCTTCCTTCTTCTTCTTCTTCTTCTTCTTCTTCTTCTTCTTCTTCTTCTTCTTCTTCTTCTTCTTCTTCTTCTTCTTCTTCTTCTTCTTCTTCTTCTTCTTCTTCTTCTTCTTCTTCTTCTTCTTCTTCTTCTTCTTCTTCTTCTTCTTCTTCTTCTTCTTCTTCTTCTTCTTCTTCTTCTTCTTCTTCTTCTTCTTCTTCTTCTTCTTCTTCTTCTTCTTCTTCTTCTTCTTCTTCTTCTTCTTCTTCTTCTTCTTCTTCTTCTTCTTCTTCTTCTTCTTCTTCTTCTTTTCTTTATATTCTTCCTCTTTTCTTTTTTCTTCTTTTCTTTTTTCTTCACTTATTTTCTTATTTACTTTTCTTCGTTTTTTCTCCTCGTTTTCTTCGTTCTCTTCCTCCACGTCCTCCTCCTCCTCCTCTTCTTCCTCCCCGTCTTCTTTTTCTTCTTCCTTCTTTTCCTCGTCTACCTCCTCCCTTTCTTTTTCTTCCTCCTCTTCCTCTTTTTCTTTCTCTTCTCCCTCTTCTTCTCCCTCCACTTTTTCTTCCTCTTCTTCTTCCTCCTCCTCTCCCTCTACTTCTTCTTCCACCTTATCTTTCTCTTCCTCTTCTTTATCATTTTCTTTTTCCACTTCCTCCTCTTTCTCTTCTTTTTTCCTATTTCTCTTCCTCTTCTTCCTCATCATCTTTGTCCTCTTTCTCTTCTTCTTCCTCATCATCTTTGTCCTCTTCTTCTTCCTCTTCTTCTTACTCTTCTTCCTCATCATCTTTGTCCTCTTCTTCTTCTTCTTCCTCTTCTTCTTACTCTTCTTCCTCTTCTTCCTACTCTTTTCCTCTTCCTCTTCTTTTTTCTCTTCTTCTTCTTCTTGTTCCTATTCTTTTTTTCTTCTTCTTTTTTTCTTCCTCCTCTTCTTCTTTTTCTTCTTCCTTTTCTTCCTCTTCTTCCTTTTCTTCCTCTTTTTCTTTTCCTTTTACTTTTTTCTTCTTTTTTCTTCTTCTTCTTCTTCTTC
>NC_134819.1:32732567-32742567 GCF_046742065.1 Oratosquilla oratoria | reverse complement strand
ATGTCCTCTTCCCCCTCCTCCTCCTCCTCCTCCTCTTCCTCCTCCTCCTCCCTCCTCCTCCTCCTCCTCCTCCTCCTCCTCCTCCTCCTCCTCCTCCTCCTTATTCTGCTCTTGTTCCCCCTCTTCCTCCTGTCCTCCTCCACTCTCTACTCTTGTTCCTGTCCCTGCTTCCTCCTCCTCCTCCTCCTTCTCCTCTTCCTTCTCTTCCTCCTCCTCTTCCTCCTCCTCTTCCTCCATTTCCTTCTATTCCACTTCTTCCTTCTCCTCCTCTTCTTGTCCACATTTCCTTTTCCTCCTCCTCGTCTTCCTCCTCCTCCTCGTTCTCCTCTTCTTCCTCATTTTCCACCTCCTCTTCTTTCTCCTCCTCTTCCTCCTCCTCCTCCTCCTCCTCTACATCCTATTTTCTCCTGACGTCTCCCCAGGCGGAGCTGCTTACAGGGTACTTCCCATTTCTGTGTAATATAGCTCACCTCTTTCCTCCTCCTCCTCCTCCTCCTCCTCTTCCTCCTCCTCCTCCTCCTCCTCTTCCTCCTCTTCCTCCTCCTCCTCTTCCTCCTCTTCCTCCTCCTCCACCCCTTCCTCCTCCTCCTCCTCCACCTCTTTTTCTCCCTCCTCTTCCTCCTCTTCCTCGTCCCTCTTCACACTACAGTGATATATAATGATTACCACGATACTTATCAACATGATCATGTGTGTGCAATCATAATCTTGATAAAAACATCATGCTCGTCATTATCACAACCATCACCACGACCATTACCATCAACATCACCATCACCACCATCATCACCACCATCATCATCACCATCATCACCACCACCACCATCACCAACATGTGCATTAAAAGTATCAAATTAACCATTACCATCAGTATCAACATTACTAATGCCATCAGAAAAAAAAATACAAAAAAAAACACCACAAAAACAATTTCCATCCCCATTACTGTTAGCATTACCACCTTGAGGCCTAGCCCCTGGTATTATTAGTACAATTACCATTTCTGCTACTACAACTGCAGATACCTCTGTCATCACTATACCTTCCATCATTACCACGAACACTGGTACTGGGTACTGACACCATCCCTACCACCATCATATCCAGTACCAGTTACATTACCATTGATGCCACCACCAAACCGTTCACTGGTGTCTCGGCTAACACCATCACTGTTTCTATTGACACCATTTCCACCAATTGCGACATCCAATTCCATTGATACTATCTATTACATCTACCACGAAAACCTTCATTGCCACCACCACCACCACACTATACCACCACTACTTCCGCTACCTATACCACTATCACGACCACCAACACTTATACCATTACCACAACTAACACCTATACCACAACTATCTATACCACCATCACGACCACCAACACTTATACCATTACCACAACCACCACCCATACCACCACTACCACCGCCACCTCTGCCACCATCGAGTATAACAAGCGAGAGAATGTAGTGAAACACATTTCTTTGTGGTCGCCTAGTTATGGACCAATGGGTCTTCTGCCACGTTGGTCTTCCTTTGTATAGAAAGGGACCCCGAGAGCTCTTGTCATCCTGAAGATGGGATGGGATCCAGGCGACCTGAAGACTTCTGCAGGGGTGGGGGGGGAGAAGCTGAGGGTGTTACAAAGAAGGCCGACTAGGGGCGGAGGGGCGTGGAGGAGGGGAGCAGAGGGCTGGAAGAGGGAGACAAGGATCAAGGAAGGATAGAAGGGAAAGGGAGAGGTAGCAAGGGTAGGAGATAGAGATGGAAATTGAGGTGGAGCTCTCGAATGATGCCACACTAGCATTGCGACGTCGCTAATCCTATCCCATACAATAGATGATCATATCAAAGACCCCATTTGACCCATGGAGAGGCTGGTTTATTACGACAATGGCCGGGTGTTCGGGCGCAATGGGTGATTGGAGATGTGGAAGAGGGCAGGTTTGAAGATCGGGTAACTATTGAAGGAGATAGGAAGGAGGAGAGAAAGAATAAAGGAGGAAAGAAAATAGGCGGTAAAAGGACAGGAAGTACAGAAATGAAGGAGAATCAGCCGGAAGCACAGTGTTAAGGCGTTAATGGTGGAGAAGAATGAGGGAGAAAGATGAGGGAGGAAATATCGAAGGAATCTGGAGAGGGAGACGAAAGTGGTGGCCATCAGACGGAGGAAAGAGTATTGTCATTATTGGCATATTTGGTTGTGATGATGACAATATAATAGAGATATTATCGCTGGAAGTGATGATGATGATGATGATGAGAAAGATGATGATGATTAGGAGGAGGAGGAGAAGGAGGAGGAGGAGGAAGGGGAGGAGTTGGGAAGTCAGTGAAAAAAAGAGGAGTTGAAAGAGGAGGAGGAGGGTAAGGGGAGGGAGGAGGAATAGGAATAGGAGGAATAGAATGAGTATAAGAAGAGGAGGACAATGAATAGGAGGAAGAGTATGAAGGAAAATAATAGGAGAAACAAGGTTGGGTGGCTCTGGAGATGCAAGAGGAAGAGATGAAGTAGGACAATAAAGAAGAATAGGAAAAGGAAAAAGGGTGAAGGAGAAGGAAAAGGAGGGGAGGGGAGGAAAGGAAAAGAGAGAAATGAGGAATGGGAAGAAAGAAGAACGAAAAGGAATACTACGAACAAAAGGAGAGGAGGAAGGAAGAGGAAGAAGAGGAGAAGGAAGAGGAGAAGGAGGAGGAGGAGGAAAGGGAAGTGGAGGAGGAGAAGGAGGGAGAGGAGAAGAAAGAGAAGAAATAGTATAAAGAAAAAGAGAAGAAGAAGGAAGACGAAAAGGAAGAGGATGAGGAGAAGGAGGAGAAGGAGGAAAGGGAAGTGGAGGAGGAGGGAGAGGAGAAGAAAGAGAATAAATAGTATAAAGAAAAAGAGAAGAAGAAGGAAGACGAAAAGGAAGAGGAGGAAGAAGAAGAGGAAGAGGTAGAAATCTATCCCCCTTTAATGTCTTCACTCGAGTAATACACTTTACACATTTTGTTTTCGAAATCACGTGCCAATTTTATTCCACTCCGTAGAAGAAATAAGATATATTCAGTCTTCCCTCAGGCACGGCGATTTTGGTGTTTAGCACCAGTTGGTTCCATTCAGAGGGGCAGAGCTCCTCACACTAAAGAAATAATGTAATCATATAAATTAGCATAATCTCCGTCTTGTACGCGCGCCACCCTCTTCATTTTCATTAACCAAATATTACTGTATGCATCCAATTGCAATCATATAATCTTCTTCCCTCTTGGAATTGATTATTTCTTTAATAATATTGCGTTTGTATGTGCGTGTGCGTGTGTGTGCGCGTGTGTGTGCGTGTGTGTGTATGTATATATATATATATATATGTGTGTGTGTGTGTGTGTGTGTGTGTGTGTGTGTGTGTGTGTGTGTGTGTGTGTGTGTGTGTGTGTGTGTGTATGTGTAAGTCACTCTCGTGGTTTAGATTTATGTGTTGGAATAATATGGAAGCCCAGTGTGATGACCCATTGATTAAAAAATTCTCCGCAGTCCACCTCAAGAGAAACAAACTGACACAAGTTGGGGTTCAAAATTGGATTCACATTTAAATTCAAACAAGACTTCATATCCAAATGTTTATTTTAGCGCTTGTGAGGTATATATGGAAATAGATATATATGTCTGTTTTAATTAATTTATAAGTTTATTTAATTGTATTCACTTAATGCATGTCCCTTTTAATTAGTTTTGATATTTGTTTAATTGCATTTATACATTCAAATGTTTTATGCATCTATTTATCCACTTATATATAATTTCATTATGTAGTTAATATTTATTTTTATACATTTGCTTATTTATGTTTGATTTTTTTATACTTAGTTAATAAATGTTTGATCGTTTTATCTACTATGCCTTTATCTATCTCTTCATGTACTTATATTAATTAGCTTGTCTATGTGCTATAATGAATAACTTTAAAAATTAATAAATTTAGGGACACTAACTTGTTTAAAACAATTCGAACATAATTTTTGCTTTAAGATCATATCATAGGAAATAGTAGTTGACAGTAAAATGAAAATATTTATTTTACTTGAATTAAATAATTACAATATAAATGTACTAACATACTATCTCAATCTAAGACATCCAGGAGGAGGAGGACGAGGAGGAGGAGGAGGAGGAGGAGGAGGAGGAGGAGGAGGAGGAGGAGGAGGAGGAGGAGGAGGAGAAGAGAAATAAGGAAAGGGGAGGGTGGCCCCTGCTGTGGTGATAGGAGGATTAAAGTACCTCAATTAACTCCTTAAATAAAGGGCCATACTTTATCTACGTTGTTCTAATTAGGGCAAGGCCTTATTTGCCCGATAGCTTGGTCCCTCCTGACTTAAGGGTGGGCTAAGTCTTTACGCACCAGAGAGAGAGAGAGAGAGAGAGAGAGAGAGAGAGAGAGAGAGAGAGAGAGAGAGAGAGAGAGTGAGAAAGAGTTACATGGAGTAACATCGACAAACGAACAGCAACAGACGTATTTATCCTTACAAAGCTGTTCTGGTACTTCACCTATTATCAATACTTTTTTAACCTATCTAGAAGTAGATCATTTTGGTCGGGGGTTTATAACTAAGTAAATGTCGAGACATTTTTTGAGAACCTCTACAGTGGAACAACTAGTGACGTTGGATGGAGAGAGAGAGAGAGAGAGAGAAAGAGAGAGAGAGAGAGAGAGAGAGAGAGAGATAAGAAGTTAAACCAAAATCCCCCTGAAGAGCAGCCTGGAAAGATAACCACAGCTGAGGACTGGATAATGATGCAGGCGGGAAAATCAAAGGAAATTTAAGTTTGCACAAAGCATACTTGGAGAGCAAGCGTCGTCAAGAGATTAGAGGAAGAAGAGGAGGAGGGAAGAAAATGAATAAGGAGGAGAGGAGTAGCGACAAGGATAGGAGAGAAAAGACGGAGATATATGCTGGGAGAAGGCAAGGGGTGAGATAGAGAGAAAGAGAAAACCTTGAGAAATATGGAAAGGAGTGGGAACAAATAGAGAGGGGGAAGAGGAAAAGAGAGAAGAAATATACCCTGACACGAGAAACAATGAAGAGAGTGGGAGAGAAAGAGAAGAGAAATGTGTCTGGAGGAGAGGTAACAAGTAGGAGAGGAAAGAAAAGACATAAAGTGAAAAAAGTATGGAGGAAACTGGAAAATTTCTGGGAAAAAAATGGCGATGAAAAATAGAAGCACAAGAACATAAGAATAGAGGGAAACTGCCATGAGGGTTACACTTGGTAGTTCCATGTCCATTACCATCTGTCATCCCTATCCATAAACCTATCTAACCTCTCAGAACAACGAATTGTTTTAGTACTCACTGTATGATTACTAAGTCTAATCCTTTCACTAACCGCTCTGTTGGTAAACGAATTCTTGTTTGTATATTTCTTAAACCTAAGTTTGTTCTCTATTATTCCCAGAAGAATAAACTATTTCTTTTTTAGTCTGTCTTGTACGTCACTACGTTTTCATTCTTATATATATACAGTCTATATTACAGTACTAAAGTTTTCCGTTGGATCTTGCTTTAACGACTTTTAGCAAAATCCACTCGCCTCTCCATGACAATTCTGCAATAACATAAACTCGTTTCCGTCCGGTGGAAACAATGTATATAGGATGTACAGTTGCCTCCATTTATACCGAGTATAACGGCTGATGTGACGTTTGACAACATTGTCTTTGTTTACGTCTCACTAGAGATAGTGCTAAAGGTGTCCACTGTGCACCACAACGCTAAACTGCCAACGTAAACATTGTGACATTTGGCACCACTGTATTTGTTTACATCACAAAAGCAATGGCAAAATGATTCTCTTCTTCCTCTGTTCTCGACCTCTACACAAGCTCTCGAGATCATACCTCTCACCCTCAGCTCTTTCTTCATGAGAAGAGGCACTTTCTTACTTCTCTCCAATGGTCCGCACATTTTCGCTGTCAGCAACATAAGAGGGACTTCTGGGCACTCCTCAATACTGATATTTCTCTCACGGAAAAAAAAAATCACTTTGACCTGATTTTTCTTTTTATAGTTCAGCTTCCTCTTTTTCGTGACCAGAAACAAATATATGATTGTTTCCGAGTAACAAATCAAGCATTATTATGTAAAAGATTTATAGATATGTGTACACGTATATGTATATGTAAATGTATATATGTATATGTATATGTACATGTACATGTATATGTATATGTATATTAGGAAGATATAACGTAGTGGTACATTTGTAAACTGAGACTTATTAAACCACTGTCGGGGAATAAGATAAGAAAAACAGAAAATCTGTATATTTCGACCACTATCTGTGGTCCTCTTCAGCAGATTGATACAAAGTGTGGAGCGCGCGAGTAAATATAACAAAGAGGGGTACATTTAGGGGACAGGGAAAGGGGAGACTCGGTTTATATGGCCTTGACGAGTTCGGGGCGAAGGTTGGCCGATCGTAAGGTCAAGTCTGGCCGCTTTTAAGATTTGTTTATTTCCAGCCATCCAAGCTATGCAGTCAAGGGAACACTGACCTTTCGAAGTATTGAAATTTGGAAGATGTGTTATCAAGGATGAATCAATCATTTTTCTTCGAAAACTGCTGTGGGATTTGTAGATGATGGCGGCATTATACCAGTCCATGCGGTGATCCTCTTTGTTGGTATGCAGGAAAACTGCGGAATTCTCTTGGCTATATTTGATGGAGTTTTTGTATTTCTTGATTCTTGATATGAAATCTCTTCCTGTTCGGCCCCAGTGCACTTCCTCACAGTCTTTACAAGATTGTTTATAAACCCCGGGGCTGGTATCCACATTCGTTCTGCGATGTACATTCACCGTTTTCCTAAAAATACTGTTAGGATAACTGAATATCATATTCATATGGCTGTTTGGTAGTAATTTGGAAAAGGCGTTACTAGACTCATTGTATGGTAATATCATCTTATTATTATTTCAGTTGATCTTATTTTCGGGGTTGGTTGTCTTTTAAAAATTACTTTTAGCCTTACAGCTTTGGACAATGAATGTGTGAATGTGTGTGTGTGTGTGTGTGTGTGTGTGTGTGTGTGTGTGTGTGTGTGTGTGTGTGTGTGTGTGTGTGTGTGTGTGTGTATGTGTGTGGGTGGGTTAGGTGTGGGTGTGGATATGGGTGTGGGTGGGTTTGTGGGTGAGAGAGAGAGAGAGAGAGAGAGAAACAAGTAAAGGATATTGACTCCCCATTTAGAAATAACCGTGGTCAAGTCCCATCAGTTTTTATTGAAAGACGAAAAGCAGTTATCTTTTTTATGAAGATCATTTGGCTGTAATTCAAAGGGCTTATATAACTGAAATTGTTTCAAATCAGAGGTTACTGAACTCTTTTAGTAATACAACACCGCTCTCAATTTATCGTTTTCATCCTCATCCTCGTCCTCATCATATCTTTATCTTTAACTTGATCTTCCTTTTTATCTTCATCCTAGTTCTCATCCTCCTCCTCTTTATCTACATCCTCGTCTTCATCATCAGTATCATCATTTTAATCATCATCATTTTCATCATCATCATCATCATCATCATCATCATCATCATCATCATCATCATCATCATCATCATCATCATCATCATCATCATCATCATCATCATCATCATCATCATCATCATCATCATCATCATCATCACCATCACCATCACCACCATCACCACCATCATCATCATCATCATCATCATCATCATCATCATCATCATCATCATCATCATCATCATCATCATCATCATCATCATCATCATCATCATCAATCATCATCTGTAGCTTTATCTTTAGCTATCTTATCTTTCTTATCTTTATCTTTTTCTTTGTCTTTCTTTATCCTTACCTTTATATTTATCTTTCATTATTTTTATATTAATCGACTCGCTTCATCATGCCTTCGGGTACCTCGACGTGTCTCTCCTCCTTGACCACGATTTTTGAAGAACTTCTTGAAGAATTTATAACCAGCGGCTTTTTTCTAAGAATGCAAAATATGTTCAACACGCTGTTTATGTAGTTGCAACCCAAAAATAATGCTTTTGCAAGGAACACTGAAAAAGAAGAAAATTTTCTTTGTCATGGCAAGAATTTTTTCAGAATAATTTTTCTTTTATATACAGTTTATGTTTGAAAACAATCTGTTTTAGCTGCATCCAAGGAAGAAAGTTATTAGTATCATCAAGAAGACCTTATAGGGTGATTGCCATTTTCCCTAAATTATTAGGTAGCTCTTCACCTCCTCTCATTCTCTCACTCTCTCTCTCTCTCTCTCTCTCTCTCTCTCTCTCTCTCTCTCTCTCTCTCTCTCTCTCTCTCTCTCTCTCTCTCTCTCTGTGTGTGTGTGTGTGTGTGTGTGTGTGTGTGTGTGTGTGTGTGTGTGTGTGTGTGTGTGTGTGTGTGTGTGTGTGTGTGTGTGTGTGTGTGTGTATGTGTATGTGTATGTGTATGTGTGTCTGTGTGTGTATGTGTGTGTGTATGTGTCTGTATATGTATGTATGTGTGTGTGTGTATGTGTGTGTGTGTGTGTGTGTGTGTGTGTGTGTGTGTGTGTGTGTGTGTGTGTGTGTGTGTGTGTCTGTGTCTGTGTATACGAAAGTTTTGTGACGTCAGTGTACAGAATGGATTTAAATCGGACAAATTTAGATTTAAGAGGAAAATAGGGAAGCACCGGTATAACAATAGAAAGGACGATGAATGAAATAGACTTAGTAATTCTGTAATAAGTTTTATGAGTAGGTTAGATAGCTTTATGGATGGGAATGATAGGTGATAATGGACATGGAACTACCTAATGCATCCCCGTCTGGGCCAATCGTATCTTGACCACCATTCCGGATTCTTCCCATCTCTCATCCATCTCCTTTCAGATACAGTGGAGCCGTTCCGTGACTCCGTTCTTAAACTAAAACGTTCGTTAACCGAGACAGTTGCGGCAAACGCGCCAAAGCGCTTCTGAGCCAGAAGGATTGCCTGTGCACATATTTGTGTATGTTCGTTCTCCGAAGTATCGTTCGTTAACAGAGACAAAAATTTTCACTAAGGTTGTTCGTTAACCGAATTTTTCGTTAAATGGGATGTTCGTTATCTGAGGTAACTACATTTCCATCCTTGCGTGGTGATATGGCGAATCCCTTAATCCGTATTCTTTGTTGAACATTAGTTAATATTTATATGTTGTATTATACAAAAGATAAAGATTAACTAATCTTTAACAAAGACTGTTAATAATGGTGTGTGAGTCCTTAAAGGTCTAAGCTCAAGTTATAAAACCCTCAAGTTTGACTCAAACCCTCGGGGCTTTGTTCAAACAAGTCTTGAGCCTATTGCTTCAGATGTTGTCACACTGGGCTATTTTTCCTTCAACATTTTACCTC
This sequence comes from Oratosquilla oratoria, assembly GCF_046742065.1. Classification (NCBI taxonomy): domain Eukaryota; kingdom Metazoa; phylum Arthropoda; class Malacostraca; order Stomatopoda; family Squillidae; genus Oratosquilla; species Oratosquilla oratoria. The sequence continues at coordinate 32,733,176 of NC_134819.1, read as the reverse complement.
AAACCTCCATTTGAATAACTAGAATATGACTTATTCGCTTACAGAAATCTAGTTTTCTATCAGACCATTTCAATAGTATATCTAGTATAGATTCACAATCTTCTAGTTCATCACTCAGCTTTGCTATACATGATGGAGAGATATATTGATATATAGAGATTTGAAAAATAGAATATTGTGACACAAGTTGTTTTTACTCGAACCCTCAGTGGTCGGCGCTGGTGAAGCCTGTAATGTTCTGTAGCCAAGCACAGGACAAAACTATGGTCACCCCTTAGAACGACATTCGTTCGAATAGTTTATATTCATATAAATAATATATATCCTTGTTACTGGACACAAATAAATATATTTTATTTTATTTACAAAATAAATGAAGTTGCTGGAGTATTATTATTTATATCAATATAAAACTAATCGAACGCATGTCGTTCTAAGGGGTGACCATAGCTTTGTCCTGTGCTTGGCGGTCACGAGTCTTAAAGAGGTAACTACCCGTGTTGGCTACAGAACACTACAAGCCCATGGAAGTCCAATGTGATAATTCCTCAATTCTTTAAGACCATCTTCAGACGTCTTCACTCCGGCGTTGATGTGGCCAATCTACCC
>NC_134819.1:32710067-32715067 GCF_046742065.1 Oratosquilla oratoria | reverse complement strand
TAGAAAAGGAAAAATACATTGATCATTGCATATACATATGTTTTTGGTATAAAGTATATACCAATCTGAAAACACACCCGAAGGTGTTTTGAAAATATGAGAAGAAAAGAAAATGCCAATAAAGATAGATGTGGAGATGTGGAAATGAAATATGAACATGGAACATGAACATTTAGAGTAATAGACTAAGGGGAAAATGAAGCCTATAATAGTGAGAAGACAACTGTCGGAACAATTTATGAACCAAAAGCTTTATAATTAGAAAAAAAATAAGCTGCCCCTATTCTGTACTCGTGCTATAATGGAATAATGAAAACGAAGCTTGAATTTTTCATATTTAATTAGGTAGCACAGGAACACGTCAGAGAAGATAACCACTTAAATATTTCACTGTCGGAGGTCAGACAGAAATGATATGTTTCCTTGTCAAAGTATTTTGGAAAAATCACAAAAGAAATTTACTTCCACAAGGCTCGTCTGTATGGTGGATTTCGTAAGTAAAGTCTCGTTTATTACAATGAATAGACAAATGACACACACACACGCACACACGCACACACACACACACACACACACACACACACACACACACACACACACACACACACAAATACACATGGAACAAACTAGACGAAACAATAGTGTGTGTAAAAATTATACCCGAATTTAAGAGCAAATTAGATATTCGAGATACAGAGACGGGACACCGTGAGTGTAGCTCCCCTTCCCGTAAAAAAAAAAAAAAGTAAAATGCAACCAGGTAAATACACTTGGTTCTAGTTTAGGCAACTTGAGCCTCGACTTCATGATGATAATTCTTGACTCGAGTTTTACAGACTGGATATCCGCTATCCAACAGATTCTCTCATAGATTCTCGAGACCTTCCACGGACCTCTCTCCGAAGAACCTTTGTACTATAGTAGGAAGTGAAGAACATTAAAGAAATATACTTAAAGTTTTTAGAGAAATTTTGCGTCCAGTCCGGAAACCAAGCGCCAACCCTTCGAGGCTGCACATTCGGATGGTAGTGAGGCTGTTGACAAATTATGAAAAGGGGTGGCAGGGAGATGATGACCTCCGACGTCTGTCATGGGAAACCACCATTTTCAGATATCCGTCCTTGTGCCCATTGTGCAATTCAAGCTACAAATATCCCGATAGACCTACAGCATGCTTTTACGAAAAGTAAATAAACGAGTTGATATATCAACAAACAAATAGATAAATCATTGAATAAATAGATGAATAAATGATACGTAAGTAAATGAATAGATCAATGAATAAGTATACAACTTATATCAATGAAAAACATTAATGAATGGGACAAGTAAGAACGTAAACGGCTGAAAACAAATCACGAAAAAACAAGAAGATAGAAAATAAGATAAAAAAAAAACAAGGAAAAACAAGTAGACATAAAAACGAGAAGAAAATAAAAACCTGACATAGATGGACAAGGCAACAGTCGAGGCGGGATAAATCTTCGAAAGGAGTCGGTAGTGAAGAAAACGGTGGAAAAGGCGAACACCGAGACAGAAGGAGACTCCACCGACGGAAACGACTTCGACGACGTCAACTGCCGACTCTCGAGTGCCTTCCCGCGTCGTCAGCTCTCCAGAGACCCACAGACCTTGAAACAGGAGACAGCGGGGAGGAGAGAGGCCAATAATCTAAAGGGTAACTATATTATAAACAGATATTTGTTTGCAAAAAAAAAAAAATAAATAAATAAATAAATAAAATTCCATTAGCGCAAACCATATCGTTTTCTAAAATACTTGTGCAGTAAAACAAATGAAAATGAATACTTACATATTAACTTAGACATAGCTATGAGATACCTACTATATGTGCATATTTATACCCATACATATGTATGTATATATATATATATATATATATATGTATATATTATATTATATATGTATATATATACATATGTATATATATATACATATAGATAGATAGATATAGACATAGATATATAGATATGTACATACATACATATGGGTGGGAGTGAAATAGGTAGGTGCGAGCCTTTCACTTGGCTACCTCCCTAATAATGGGGAAAAGCTCTTGGTGTGTGTGTGTGCGTGTGTGTGTGTATGTGTATGTGTGTGTGAATGTACAATATCACCACAGAAAAGAAAGATGTAGACGGGAAGTACTTTTGTATAATTACATCATCAGACAAAGTATGACAGATACGGGTATGGTCCCATAGATAAAAAGTAAAGAACACGGACATACGAGAAACGCTAGGGAGGAAAGGAGGAATGTACAAAAGATTAATGAGGTGCATAACCTTACCTTTATCGCTTAGAACTAACTACATATGGTTCAATACGGCGGATACCTTTTAATCTCCAACAACTGACCATATTTGAAATGTACAAAGCTCAAGTTCACATTTCTATTATATGTGCCTGAAATTATTCAACGATCTATGTTGAGATAAAGTATTGTTTTGTTTTTGTTTGTTTGTTTGTTTGTTTTTTTGGGGGGAATCCTGGTTTTCAATTATTTTCCCAGATTCTTCAGTATAAGACTTCTTGTAATATTTGCAAGTAATTTTACACAATAGACCGTTCTTCTTAGGCGGGCTATTTTTGTTGAGGCTTCTTCTGATAGTGTGGTCATATATGAATACTACTTTGACATTCAATTTCTTAAGGAAATGAAGTGCAAATGTGCTATGGTTTTCATTATTTTCTTATTCTTTATTACATGTTCTGTAAAAATGTTTCTTAGCGGCATTGTAACATTGAATGAGAAGTGGCGGGGATATTTTAACTTTTCTCTAATATTTAGAAGTTCTTATTTCACTATGAAAATATACGGGCCTGAAATCCTGTAAGCTCTTAATTACTTGGAAATAAAATGAGGTCTTTTGACATTGATATGATGATTAGGTTTTCTATGAACTTTTGTTTCACGGTGATATGAAAACCTTGCATACATATATCCATACACACACACACATACAATATATGTATATATATATATATATATATATATATATATATATATATGCATACATACATGTATGTATATATATATGAGAGTAATTCGCTAATAGCAGCGACATCAAACCGATAATTTTTGTGACAGTTGCATGCAGGATTCGAACCCGCTGTACTCGGCCATCCGTAAATTACCTTCCCAGTGCCCTAACCACTAGACCACAGAGGCTATAAAATCCTTGAAACCTGGAATCGAACTGATTCCCGAGGGAAGGAAGATCACTTATTACGGCGATCCGAAATTCCTGTTTTACTCAAGGACCAGCCCACCAGTGGTATGGGGTAAGGACCGGGACGAACCCCTTTCACGCTTATCGCCATTGTAACTATGAGAGTAATTCGCTAATAGCAGCGACATCAAACCGATTGGGCTGGTCCTTGAGTAAAACAGGAATTTCGGATCGCCGTAATAAGTGATCTTCCTTCCCTCGGGAATCAGTTCGATTCCAGGTTTCAAAGATTTTATAGCCTCTGTGGTCTAGTGGTTAGGGCACTGGGAAGGTAATTTACGGATGGCCGAGTACAGCGGGTTCGAATCCTGCATGCAACTGTCACAAAAAAAATTATCGGTTTGATGTCGCTGCTATTAGCGAATTACTCTCATAGTTACAATGGCGATAAGCGTGAAAGGGGTTCGTCCCGGTCCTTACCTCATACCACTGGTGGGCTGGTCCTTGAGTAAAACAGGAATTTCGGATCGCCGTAATAAGTGATCTTCCTTCCCTCGGGAATCAGTTCGATTCCAGGTTTCAAGGATTTTATAGCCTCTGTGGTCTAGTGGTTAGGGCACTGGGAAGGTAATTTACGGATGGCCGAGTACAGCGGGTTCGAATCCTGCATGCAACTGTCACAAAAATTATCTATCTATATATATATATATATATATATATATATGTATATGTATATATTGTGCTTGTGTGTGTGTATTTACCTAGTTGTATTTACCTAGTTGTATTGTGTGTGCGTGCGTGTGTGTGTGTGTGTGTGTGTGTGTGTGTGTGTGTGTGTGTGTGTGTGTGTGTGTGTGTGTGTGTGTGTGTGTGTGTGTGTGTGTGTGTGAGAGAGAGAGAGAGAGACAGTGTGTGTGTGTGTGTGTGTGTGTGTGTGTGTGTGTGTGTGTGTGTGTGTGTGTGTGTGTGTGTGTGTGTGTGTGTGTGTGTGTGTGTGCGTGATTCACCATGGTCGTGGGTCGCGTGTTTGATTTGTGATCCACAGCCATTACCCTCCCGAATGAGAACTCATAGCTAACATATGGCCTGATCTATGGATAATTCTATGACCTTACAGAAACACACATATACACAGCTTCTTGCCCACCAGAGTTGAAGGGCCGGTTCGTAGTGCAGAGATGCTAAAAATTTTAGTCCTGGGCGGAATAGAGCTCGGATCACTAAATTAGCAGTCGAGAACGATAATACAACATCGTCGAGTCATTCGTGTGTGTGTGTGTGTGTGTGTGTGTGTGTGTGTGTGTGTGTGTGTGTGTGTGTGTGTGTGTGTGTGTGTGTGTGTGTGTGTGTGTGTTACAACCCGAAGTCCATTTATCTCATAACTAAGGACACCTCATTAAAAAGAATTGTTAAGAAATAACTTTCGAAAATATATTTGCGATATTCGTTGCATCCTGTTGAATAGTGTTTGTCTACCGGTGTTCTCCGGAAAACAGGTTTTAGAAACCACGCGATATTTTTTAACCAAACATTAGAAGAAAAAAAAGAATGTGTTATGTTTTTTGATATAACAAACTTTACATGGAGGTTCCCTGAAAGAGGAAAATTATTTCATGGCTTCTGCAAGGTGGGAAAAGCGTTGATAGATGTTTGTATACACAGTTTATTGTAATTTTGAATGTTGCTATGCAACGGAAAGGGATACATCAAACAGCCCTTGGGCGACTTCACTTCCCAATGGAAATCTAGAAGGTCTACAGAATGGACATAAATTCACTAGAATCAGTACAGAGAAGAATGACCAAA
>NC_134819.1:32685067-32702567 GCF_046742065.1 Oratosquilla oratoria | reverse complement strand
CACTATTATTACTATTACTACTACTATACTACTATTATTACTATTACTATTAATACTATTACTACTATTACTACTACTACTATTACTATTAATACTACAATTACTACTACTATTAATACTACTGCTATTACTACTACTACTATTACTACTACTATTACTATACTATTGCTATTACTACTATTACTTCTACTATTACTATTACTACAACTATTACTATTACTACTACTATTACTATTTCTACTACTATTACTATTTCTACTATTACTATTACTACTATTACTATTACTACTTTTACTATTATTATTACTACTGTTACTACTACTACTATTACTATTACTACTACTATTACTACTACTATTTCTACTACTATTACTATTACTACTTTTACTATTATTATTACTATTACTACTACTATTACTACTACTACTAGTATTACTACTATTACTACCATTATTACTACTACTAGTATTACTACTATTACTACTATTACTACTACTATTACTACTACTAGTATTACTACTATTACTACTACTATTACTACTACTATTACTACGACTATTACTACTACTATACTTGTATTACTACTACTATTACTACTACTGCTACTATTACTACGACTACTATTACTATTACTATCACTACTACTATTACTATTACTATTAATACTAATATTACTACTACTATTACTACTACTGTTACTATTAATACTATTACTACTGCAACTATTACTACTATTACTACTACTATCACTACTATTATTACTACTATTCTACTACTATTACTACTATTATTACTAATACTATTACTATTTTTACTACTATTTTTACTACTATTACTACTATACTACAACTACTAATACTATTACTATTAATACTAGTATTACTACTATTATTACTATTACTACTACTATTACTACTACTATTACTATTACTACAACTATTACTACTACAACTATTACTACTACAACTATTACTACTACTATTACTACTATTATTGCTACTATTACCACTATTATTACTATTACTACTATACTACTATTACTACTACTATTACTACTACTATTACTACTACTATTACTACCACCATTACCACTATTATTACTATTACTACTACTATACTACTATTATTACTACTATTACTATTAATACTATTACTACTACTATTACTACTATTACTATTAATACTACAATTACTACTACTATTAATACTACTGCTATTACTACTACTACTATTACTACTACTATTACTATACTACTATTGCTATTACTACTATTACTTCTACTATTACTATTACTACAACTATTACTATTACTACTATTACTATTACTACTTTTACTATTATTATTACTACTATTACTACTATTACTACTACTACTATTACTACTACTGCTTCTATTACTACTACCACTTTTACTACTACTAATATTACTACTACTATTACTACTACTAATGTTACTACTACTATTACTACTACTTTTATTTCTACCACTACAATTACTACTACTTTTATTTCTACTACTACTATGACTACTACTATTACTACTACTACTTGTAACGATACCGTTACACCCGTCCCGTTACATCACTGGTGGCAGCGGTGGGATAGTGATGTAACGGGACGGGTGTAACGGTATCGTTACATCATTTCCATCCAACGTTACTTGTAGACACAAAATGTAACGGGGTCGTCACATCATCACGAAAAAGGGTTCACTGCACAAACGCCTCTAAGTTTTTGTTCTTTATTGTCGTATCCAAAGCAAACTTAGTTTACACACTATTACACAGTCTTATCACTAGGGCACGTCACTTAGAACCGACCGCTCTCGGGGTGTGTGAGCTGGTTTTCATGCCCGGAAATGATGAGTAGACAAAAATCTAGAGTTGCTCTGAATCGTGAACTTCTTTTATTGTTTTGTTAATTTGTTGTCCCACAAGGGTGGGGCAACTGCATTGGTTACGTATTGCTGTCTACTATCATACATGTTAATTATATATCCAGGGGAGGACCATCAGTATACGTAATATCGTATGTCAGTACTGGGTGGCTACTAGATTGATCGCGTGTGTTCGTTTGTGTGTATGTGTGTTTGGTGGTCGACGGTGTTGTCGCGAAGCCAAAGGATTTGATGTGTCAGGGATTTGTGGATCACACTGGGCCAAGTGATGTCGACTCAGCGATTTGAATGCCCGTGGTGGACAGTGAGTTAAGAAGTGGGTTATATGACTGGGGTTATATTACTCGTGTATATGAGACGTATACACAACTATAACTACTATTAATACTATTATTACTACTATTAGTACTACTGTTACTACTATTATTACTACTACTATTACTACTACTAGTATTATTACTACTATTACTACTACTATTACTACGACTGATATTACTACTACTTTTACTACTACTAGTATTACTACTACTATTACTACTAATAATACTAATACTAATTTTATTTCTACTAATACTAATACTATTGCTACTATAACTACTATACTATTACTACTACTACTATTAGTACTACTGTTACTACTACTTTTATTACTACTACTATTACTATCACTAGTATTACTACTACTATTACTACTATTAATACTAATTTTACTACTATTACTACTATTACTACTACTATTGCTATTACTATTACTATTACTTCTACTATTATTACTATTACTACTACTACTACTACAACTATTACTACTATTCCTATTACTACTATACTACTTTTACTATTATTATTACTACCATTACTACTATTACTATTACTATTACTACTATTACAATTTCTAATACTATTACTATTCCTACTACTATTACTACTAATACTAATAATATTACTTCTATTACTACTACTACTATTACTACTAATATTACTACTATTACTACTATTACTACTTTTATTAATACTACTATTACTACTACTAATACGAATACTACTACTACAACTACTATACTACTATTACTACTACTATTAGTACTACTGTTACTACTACTTTTATTACTATTACTAATACTATTATTACGACTAATATTACTACTACTATTACTACTACTAGTATTACTACTATTACTACTACCACTTTTACTACTGTTACTACTACTACTATTACTACTAATATTACTATTTTTCTACTACTATTACTACTTTTATTTCTACTACTATTACTATAACTATACTACTATTACTACTACTATTACAACTACTACTATTAGTACTACTGTTTCTACTACTTTTATTACTATTACTACTACTAGTATTACTACTATTACTACTACGACTAATATTACTACTACTATTACTACTACTATTACCACGACTATTACTATATTACTACTACTATTACTATTACTACTAATACTATTATTATTACTATTACTATTACTATTACTACTACAACTATTACTACTATCACTACTATTACCACTCTTATTACTACTACTATTACTACTATTTTACTCCTACTATTACTACTATTACAACTACTACTACTACTACTATTACAACTACTATTATTACTACTACTATTACTACTAATACTATTACTGCTATTACTACTACTATTACAACTACTATTACTACTGTTACTACTACTAAAACTAGTACTAATATTACTACTGCAACTATTATTACTACTACTATTACTATTGGTACTATTACTATTACAACTAATACTATTACTACTACTATTAATATTGCTACTACAAATACTACTACTGTTACTACTACTATAAATAAAACTACTAGTATTAATATTACTATTTCTACTATTACTATTACTATTACTATTTTTACCACTACTAGTACTAGTACTATTACTACAACTATTACTAATACTACTAATAATATTACTATTATTACTCTTATTACTACTATTACTACTATCCTATTATTACTACAACTATTACTACTATTACAATTTCTAATACTATTACTATTCCTACTACTATTACTACTACCACTATTACTACTAATACTAATAATATTACTTCTATTACTACTACTACTATTACTACTAATATTACTACTATTACTAATTTTATTTCTACTACTGATACTACTACTAATACTACTACTACTACTACTACTAATACTAATACTACTACTATACTACTATATTACTATTACTACTATTAGTACTACTGTTGTTACTATACTACATTTACTATTACTACTATTACTATACTATATACTAAAACTATTACGACTAATATTACTACTATTGCTACTATTACTACTACCACTATTACTACTCTACTATTACTGCTATTACTACTGGCACTACTATTACTACTAATATTACTATTTTTCTACTACTATTACTACTTTTATTTCTACTACTATTACTATAACTATACTACTATTACTACTACTATTACAACTACTACTATTAGTACTACTGTTTCTACTACTTTTATTACTATTACTACTACTAGTATTACTACTATTACTACTACGACTAATATTACTACTACTATTACTACTACTATTACCACGACTATTACTACTACTATTACTAATACTAATACTACTATTACTTTTATTACTATTACTACTAATACTATTATTATTACTACTATTACTATTACTATTACTATACTACAACTATTACTACTATCACTACTATTATGCTACTTCTATTACCACTAGTATTACACCTACTATTACTACTACTACTATTACTACAACTACTATTACTACTAATATTACTACTATTACTACTACTATTACTACTGCTATTACTACTGCTATTACTACTACTCTTACTACTACTCTTACTACCACTACTATTACTACTACTAAAAACTAGTACTAATATTACTACTGCAACTATTATTACTACTACTATTACTATTGGTACTATTACTATTACAACTAATACTATTACTACTACTATTATTATTACTACTACAAACTACTACTGTTACTACTACTATAAATAAAACTACTAGTATTACTATTATTACTATTACTACTATTACTATTACTACTATTTTTACCACTACTAGTACTATTACTACTACAACTATTATTAGTATTAATAGTAATAATAGTAATATTACTACTAATAGAAAAAGTACAATACTACTAAATATTAGTAGTAATAGTAGCAATATTGTAGTAAATAATACTAGTAATAGTAGTAATAATATTAGTAATTTTATTACTACTATTAGTAATAGTTGTACTACTAATAGTACTAGTACTAGTTAAAAATAGTAGTAATAGTAATAGTAGTAATACTACAAATAGTAATAATAGTAATACTAGTAGTTTTATTTATAGTAGTACTAACAGTAGTAGTATTGTAGTAGTAATAATAATAGTAGTAGTAATAGTAATAGTACCAATAGTAATAGAAGTACTAATAATAGTTGCATTAGTAATATTAGTGATAGGAATAGTAGTATTAATGCTAATAGTAGTAAAAGTAGTAGTAATACTAGTAATTATAGTAGTAAAATAGTAATAGTTGTACTACTAGTAGAAGTACTACTAGTAATACTAGTTATAACTAGTATTACTAGTTTTAATTACTAGTAGTAATTGTAATGGTACTAATAATACTATTGTACTAATAGTAGTAGTTGTAATAGTTGTAGTAGTAATACAACTAATAGTATTACTAATAGTACTAGTAATACTAGTACTAATACTAGTAATACTATTATTAATACTACTTTAGTAAAAGTATTACTAGTAATAGTAGTAGTACTATATATAGTAATACTATAGTATTACTATATTACTATTTAGTAATAATATACTATTATTACTACTAGCAATACTAGTACTAATAGTACTACTAGTAGTAATACTACTAATACTAGGATAGTACTAATAGTAGTAATAATATTACTATTATTACTACTAATACTAATACTTCTACTTTTACTACTACTACTATTACTACTACTATTACTACTACTACTATTACTACTAATACTTTTACTACTACCACTACTATTACTACTACTACCACTGCTATTAATAATAATACTATTACTACAACTACTATTACTACGACTACTATTACTACTACTATTAGTTGTATTACTACTACAACTATCACAACTACTACTATTACTACAACTATATTATTACTACCATTACTATTACTACCACTCCAATTAAAACTACTACTACTATAACTACTATTACTACTGCTATTACTATTACTACTATTACTTCTACTATTACTACAACTATTACTATTTTTACTACTATAACTACTACTATTACTACTACTTTTACTACTATTAGCATTACTACTACTATTCCTATCACTACTACTATTACTAATACTACTTTAACTATTACTACTAATACTACTATTGCTATTACTATTACTATTATTACTACTATTACTAGTGTTACTACTACTAATCCTACTACTACTATTACTACTACTACTATTACTTACTACTACCACTACTATTATTACTACTACTATTACCAATACTATTACTATTATTACTACTACTTTTTCTATTACAACTTTTACTATTACTACTACTATTTCTACTATTACAACTACTACTTTTACTTCTATTAGTACTACTACTACTACTATTACTACTACCACTACTATTATTACTACTACTACTATACTACTATTACTATTATTACTACTTTTTCTATTACCACTTTTACTATTACTACTACTATTACTACTATTACAACTACTACTATTACTTCTAATAGTACTACTACAACTACTACTATTACTACTACCACTATTACTACTAATACTAATAATATTACTTCTATTACTACTACTACTATTACTACTAATATTACTATTACTAATACTATTATTAATACTACTATTACTACTACTAATACTAATACTACTACTACAACTAATAATACTAATACTACTACTATACTATACTACTATTACTACCACTATTAATACTACTGTTACTACTTTTATTACTACTATTACTAATACTATTATTACGACTAATATTACTACTAGTATTACTACTATTACTACTACCACTATTACTACTCTACTATTACTTCTATTACTACTACTACTATTACTACTAATATTACTATTTTTCTACTACTATTACTACTTTTATTTCTACTACTATTACTATAACTATACTACTATTACTACTACTATTACAACTACTACTATTAGTACTACTGTTTCTACTACTATTATTACTAATACTATTTCTACTAGTATTACTACTATTACTACTACGATTGATATTACTACTACTATTACTACTACTATTACCACGACTATTACTACTACTACTACTAATACTAATACTACTATCACTACTAGTATTACTACTACTTTTACTATTATTACTACTATTACTACTAATACTATTATTACAACTATTACTATTACTATTACTACAACTATTACTACAACTATTACTACTATCACTACTATTACCACTCTTATTACTACTACTATTACTACTATTTTACTCCTACTATTACTACTATTACAACTACTACTATTACTACTAATACTATTACTACTCATATTACTACTATTACTACTACTATTACTACTATTACTACTGCTAGTACTACTGCTATTACTACTACTCTTACTACCACTACTATTACTACTACTAAAACTAGTACTAATATTACTACTGCAACTATTATTACTACTACTATTACTATTGGTACTATTACTATTACAACTAATACTATTACTACTACTATTAATATTACTACTACAAATACTACTACTGTTACTACTATAAATAAAACTACTAGTATTACTATTATTACTATTTCTACTATTACTATTTCTACTATTTTTACCACTACTAGTACTATTACTACTACAACTATTATTAGTATTAGTAGTAATAATAGTAATATTAGTAGTAATAGAAAAAGTAGCAATAGTAGTACTAATAGTAGTAGTAATAGTAGTAATAGTTGTAGTAATAATAGGATAGTAGTAATAGTAGTAATAATATTAGTAATATTATTAGTAGTATTAGTAATAGTTGTAGTAGTAATAGTACTAGTAGTAATAGTAATAGTAGAAATAGTAATAATAGTAATACTAGTAGTTTTATTTATAGTAGTAACAGTAGTAGTATTTGTAGTAGTAATAATAACAGTAGTAGTAATAGTAATAGTACCAATAGTAATAGTAGTAGTAATAATAGTTGCATTAGTAATATTAGTGATAGGAATAGTAGTGGTAGTAATGCTAATAGTAGTAAAAGTAGTAATAGTAGTAATTATAGTAGTAAAAATAGTAATAGTTGTAGTAGTAATAGTAGAAGTAATAGTAGTAATACTAGTTATAGTAGTAGTTGTACTAGTTTTAATTGAGTACTAGTAATAGTAATGGTAGTAATAATATAGTTGTAGTAATAGTAGTAGTTGTGATAGTTGTAGTAGTAATACAACTAATAGTAGTAGTAATAGTAGTCGTAGTAATAGTAGTTGTAGTAATAGTATTATTATTAATAGCAGTAGTAGTAGTAGTAGTAGTAATAGTAGTAGTAATAGTAGTAGTAGTAAAAGTAGAAGTATTAGTATTAGTAGTAATAATAGTAATATTAGTAGTAATAGAAAAAGTAGCAATAGTAGTACTAATAGTAGTAGTAATAGTAGTAATAGTTGTAGTAATAATAGGATAGTAGTAATAGTAGTAATAATATTAGTAATATTATTAGTAGTATTAGTACTTCTACTTTTACTACTACTGTAAATACTATTACTACTACTATTACTACTATTACTACTAATACTTTTATTACTACCACTGCTATTAATAATACTATTACTACAACTATTACTATTATTATTACTACTACGACTACTACTACTACTACTATTAATTGTATTACTACTACAACTATTACAACTACTACTATTACTACCATTACAATTACTACTACTCCAATTAAAACAACTACAACTACTACTATAACTACTATTACTACTATTACTTCTACTATTACTACTCTATTACTATTTTTACTACTAGAATTACTACTATTACTACTACTTTTACTACTATTAGCATTACTACCACTACTATTCCTATCACTACTACTATTACTAATACTACTTTAACTATACTACTAATACTACTATTGCTACTACTATTACTATTATTACTACTATTACTATTATTACTACTATTCCTACTACTACTATTACTATTACTACTACTATTAGTACTACTATTACTACTACCACTACTATTATTACTACTACTACTATTACCAATACTATTACTATTATTACTACTACTTTTTCTATTACAACTTTTACTATTACTACTACTATTACTACTATTAAAACTATTAATATTAATATTACTAATACTACTACTACTACTATTACTACTACCATTATTATTACTGCTACTACTACTATTACGGATACTATTACTATTATTACTACTAATATTACTATTACTACTATTACTACTACTACTACTACCACTACTATTATTACTACTATTACTATTACTTCTAATAGTACTAATACTAATACTATTACTACTACCACTATTACTACTAATACTAATAATATTACTTCTATTACTACTACTACTATTACTACTACTATTACTACTACTACTATTACTACTAATACTTTTATTACTACCACTGCTATTAATAATACTATTACTACAACTATTACTATTACTATTACTACGACTACTATTACTACTACTATTAGTTGTATTACTACTACAACTATCACAACTACTACTATTACTACAACTATATTATTACTACCATTACTATTACTACTACTCCAATTAAAAGTACTATTACTACTGCTATTACTATTACTACTATTACTTCTACTATTACTACAACTATTACTATTTTTACTACTATAACTACTACTATTACTACTACTTTTACTACTATTAGCATTACTACTACTACTATTCCTATCACTACTATTACTAATACTACTTTAACTATACTACTAATACTACTATTCCTACTACTACTATTACTATTACTACTACTATTAGTACTACTATTACTACTACCACTACTACCACTACTATTATTACTACTACTACTATTAGTACTACTATTACTACTACCACTACTATTATTACTACTACTACTATTACCAAAACTAATACTATTATTACTACTACTTTTTCTATTACAACTTTTACTATTACTACTACTATTTCTACTACTATTACAACTACTACTATTACTTCTATTAGTACTACTACTACTACTATTACTACTACACTACTAATATTATTACTACTACTATTACCAATACTATTACTATTATTACTACTTTTTCTATTACAACTTTTACTATTACTACTACTATTTCTACTACTAGTACAACTACTACTATTACTTCTAATAGTACTACTACTACTACTATTACTACTACCACTACTATTATTACTACTACTACTATTACCAATACTATTACTATTATTACTACTACTTTTTCTATTACAACTTTTACTATTACTACTACTATTTCTACTATTACAACTACTATTACTTCTATTACTAATACTACTACTATTGCTACTACTACTAATACTACAAATACTACTATTACTAATACTATTACTATTACTACTGCTTGTATTACTACTACCACTAGTAGTACTACTAGTACTACTACTAGTACTACTACTAATACTACTTATACTCCTACTACTATTAAAAGTACTAGTACTATTATTACTACTAGTACTACTAGTATTACATCTAGTACTACTTGATATACTAGTATTAGTACTACACTACTACTAGTACTACTACTACTAGTAATACTACTAGTACTACCAATACCACTACTACTACTATCATTACTACTAGTTTTATTACTAGTACCACTACTACTTGTACTAGTACTACTACTAGGAGTACTACTAGTACTACTACTAGTACTATTAGTAATACTACTACTTGTACTAGTTCTACTACTAGTACTAATAGTATTACTAATACTAATAGTACTACTACTACTAATAGTACTACTACTATTAGTAATACTACTACTTGTACTAGTACTACTACTAATACTACTACTGATAATACTATTGCTACTAGTACTACTACTACTACTACTCTTAGTCCTACTATTAGTACTACTCCCAGTAGTACTTCTACTATTAATATTACTACTAGTACTTCTACTAGGACTAGAATACTACTACTAGTACAAGTACTACTACTATTACTACTCCCACTTTTACTACTAGCACTACTACTAGTACTACTTATCCTAGTACTACTACTACTAATACAAATGCTACTAGTACTTCTACTACTAGTACTTATACAAGAACTACTACTATTATTACTACTACTGTTTCTACTAGTACTACTACTACTAGTAGTACTTGTAGTACTACTGTTACTACTAGTTTTTGTACTACTGCTACTAGTACTTCTACTAGTACTGGCACTAGTAGTAGTACTACTACTAGTACTTCTACTAGTACTACTACTAGTACTTCTACTAGTACTACTACTACTAGTACTACCAATACTACTACTAGTAATACTACTACTATTACTACAAATTTTATTTCTACTTTTACTACTACTAGTAGTAATACTACTACTAGTGTTACTACTGCTAGTACTACTACTACTAGTAGTACTACTACTAGTACTATTACTAAAATACTTCTACTACTACTACTACTAGTACTACTACTAGTATTACTACTACTACTAGTACTACTACTAGTATTACTACTAGTACTAGTACTACTACTACTAGTTTTACTAGTACTTCTAGTACTACTACTAGTACTACTAGTACTACTAATAACACTACTACTACTAGTACTACTATTTCTAGTACTACTACTACTAGTACTACTACTAATACTAGTTCTACTAGTAATACTACTAATACTAGTAGTACTAGTACTTCTACTAGTACTAGTACTTCTTTTACTACTACTAGTACTATTACTACTAGTAGTTATACTATTAGTACTATTACTAATACAAGTACTACTACTAGTACTAGTTCTACTACTAGTACTACTACTAATAGTACTAGTACGAGTACTACTACTACTAGTAATACTACTAGTAGTACTAGTACTACTACTTTTACTACTAATACTAGTACTACTACTAGTCCTAGTACTACTACTAAAACTACTACTAGTAATATACTAGTACTACTACTAGTACTATAACTTTTACTACTAGTATTATTACTACTAGTACTAACTTTACTACTACTACTACTAGTACTACTACTACTACTAGTGCTACTACTGCTAGTACTATTAGTACTACTACTAGTACTAGTACTACCACAAGGACTATTACTTTTAGTACTACTACTAGTATTTCTATTAGTACTACTACTAGTACTATCATTTTTACTACTACTATTACTACTACCAGTACTACTACTTTTACTACTACTACTAGTACTTCTATTACTACTTTACTATTACTACTAGTACTACTATTTCTTCTAGTACTACTACTAGTACTACTTCTACTACTACTACTAGTACTATCATTTTTACTACTACTACTATTACTACTACTACTACTACTACTAATTTTACTACTAACTACTACTACTACTAGTAATACTATTACTTTTACTACTACTACTACTAGTACTACTACCACTAGTATTTACTACTAGTACTACTACTAGTACTATTTCTATTACTACTAGTACTACTACTACTACTAATTTACTACTTTTACTACTACTACTAGTACTACTATTACTTTTACTACTACTAGTACTACTATTACTTTTACTACTACTACTACTAGTATACTTCTACTACTACTACTAGTACTATCATTTTTACTACTACTTCTATTACTACTACTACTACTACTAATTTTACTACTTTTACTATTACTACTAGTACTACTATTACTTTTACTACTACTACTACTAGTACTACTTTTACTACTACTACTAGTCCTACTACTAGTACTACTACTAGTACTTCTACTAGTACTAGTACTAGTACTACTACTAGTACTTGTACTAGTACTACTAGTAATATACTAGTACTAGTACTAGTACTAGTACTACTACTAGTACTATAACTTTTACTACTAGTATTATTACTACTACTAGTACTACTTTCACTACTACTAGTACTACTACTACTAGTGCTACTACTGTTAGTACTATTAGTACTACTACTAGTAGTACTACTATTAGTACTACCACAAGGACTATTACTTTTAGTACTTCTACTACTAGTACTACTACCACTAGTATTTATATTAGTACTACTACTAGTACTATCATTTTTACTACTACTATTACTATCATTTTTACTACTTCTATTACTACTAGTACTACTACTACTAATTTTACTACTTTTACTACTACTAGTACTACTACTACTAGTACTACTAGTACTTTTACTACTACTAGTACTACTACTAGTAGTACCACTACTACTACTACTACTAGTACTAGTACCACTTCTATTAATACTACTACTAGTACTTCTAGGACTACTACTACTAGTACTAGTATTACTACTTATACTACTACTAGTACTACTATGAGTACTACTAGTACTGCTACTACTAGTACTGCTACTACTACTAGTACTACTACTAGTACTACTACTACTGGCACTTCTACTACTAGCACTACTACTAGCAATTCTACTACTACTAGCACTACTACTATTACTAGTACTACTAGTACAACTAGTACTACTACTAGTACTTCTAGTACTACTACAAGTACTACTACTAGTAGTACTAGTACTAGTACTATCACTTTTACTACTAATAGTATTATTACTACTATCTTTTTTCCGTCTACAACTACTTTTACTACTACTATTATTACTACTACTAGTACTAGTATTATTAATACTCTTAGTACTACTAGTACTACTACCACTAGTACTATTACTACTAGTACTATTACTACTGGTACTACTACTATTACTACTACTTCTACTACTAGTAGTTCTACCACTAGTTCTACTACTACTAGTACTACTACTAGTACTAGTACCATTACTAGTACTAGTACTACTAGTACTGCTATTAATAATGCTACTAGTACTACTACTACTACTAGTACAACTACTAGTAGTACTGATAGCACTACTACAATTACTACTAGCACTAGTACTAGTAGTTCTACCAGTACTACTACTAGTACTACTAGTACTATTATACTACTACTAGTACTTTTAGTACTACTTGTACTACTATTTCTAGTAGTTCTACTACTAGTACTAATACAACTAGTACTACTACCACTAGTACTACTAATACTAGTACTACTACTAGTACTACTACTAGTAGTACTACTAGGACTACTACTAGTACTACTAGCACTAGTACTAGTACTACTATTAATACTACTAATAGTAATAGTACTCCTACTTGTACTACTAATATTAGTACTAGTACTACTACTACTACTAGTACTACTACTTCTAGTACTAGTTCTACTACTAGTACTACTACTTCTAGTAGTAGTTCTACTACTAGTACTACTACCACTAGTAGTACTAATACTAGTACTAATACTACTAGTACTACTACTAGTACTAGTGTTACGAATAATAGTACTAGTACTACTACTAGTAAAACTACTACAACTTTTACTACTACTACTAGTACTACTACTAATAGTAAAACTACTACAACTTTTACTACTACTACTAGTACTACTACTACTAGTACTACTACTGCTAGTACTACTACTATTACTACTAGTACTACTATTACTACGAATACTAGTACTACTAATACTACTAGTACACCAAGTACTACTAGTACTACTACTACTTTTACAAGTACTACTACTAGTACTAGTTCTACTACTTCTAGTATTACTAGTACTTCTAGTACTACTAGTACTACTCCTACTAGTACTACTACAAATACTACTACTATTACTACTAGTACTACTACAACTACTAGTACTTTTAGTACTACTACTAGTACTATTTTTACTACTAATACTAATACTAGTACTACTAGTACTTCTACTACTACTACCACTACTAGTACTACTACTAGTACTATTACTACTAGTAGTACTACTACTATTAGTATTACTATTACTAGTACTACTACTAGTAGTACTGGTACTACTACTAGTGTTACTAGTACTGCTAATACTACTACCTCTACCAATACTACTATTAGTACTTATACTAGTTCTACTACTAGTACTACTAGTACTAGTTCTAGTACTACTACTACTAGTAATATTACTACTACTAGTAGTACTAGTACTACTACTTTTACTACTAATACTAGTACTTTTACTACTAGTACTACTACTACTAGTCCTACTTCTACTACTTGTACTACTACTACTAGTAGTAGTACTACTAGTAGTACTATCACTTTTACTACTACTAGTATTATTACTACCACTACTACTTGTACTAGTACTACTACTACTACTAGTGCTACTACTAGTATTACTAGTACTAATTTTACTTCTAGTACTACTACTACTACTAGTGTTACTACTAGTTCTACTAGTACTACTACTTTTTCTGCTGTTAGTACTAGTACTACTAGAACTATTACTACTAGTACTACTACTAGTAATACTACCACTATTACTTCTATTACTACTAGTACTACTAATACTAATACTACTACTACTACTGCTAGTACTACTACTAGTACTCCTACTACTACTGCTCTTAGTATTATCATTTTTACTACTACTACTACTACTACTACTAGTACTACTATTTTTACTACTTCTACTAGTACTACTACTACTTTTACTACTACTACTAATACTACTACTACTAATAGTACCACTACTACTACTACTAGTACCACTACTACTACTAGTACCACTACTACTACTAGTACCACTACTACTACTAGTAGCACTACTACTACTAGTACTACTACAACTACTGTTACCACTACTAGTACTACTAGTACTAGTAGCACTTCTATTAGTACTACTACTACTAGTACTACTACTAGTACTACTACTACTAGTACTACTATTACTAGTACTACTACTACTAGTACTACTACTAGTACTACTACTACTAGTACTACTATTACTTTTACTACTACTACTAGTACTACTACTAGTAGTACCACTACTACTACAAGTATTACTACTACTAGTACTACTAGTACTAGTACCACTTCTATTAATACTACTACTACTAGTACTACTACTAGTACTTCTAGGACTACTACTACTAGTACTACTAGTACTAGTATTACTACTTATACTACTACTTATACTACTAGTACTACTATGAGTACTACTAGTACTGCTACTATTACTAGTGCTACTACTACTAGTACTACTACTAGTACTACTACTACTGGCACTTCTACTACTAGCACTACTACTAGCAATTCTACTACTACTAGCACTACTACTACGACTACTATTACTAGTACTACTTTTACTAATACTACTAGTAGTATTACTACTAGTACTACCACTAATACTTCTACTACTAGTAGTACTAGTACTACTACAAGTACTACTACTAGTATTATTACTACTACTATTACTACTAGTACTACTACTACTTTTACTACTACTATTACTAATACAACTATTACTACTAGTACTACTACTACTATGAGTACTACTATTACTACTAGTACTACTACTACTATTATTACTACCACTAGTACTACTACTACTACTAGTACTACGACTACTTGTACTACTACTAGTACTACTACTACTAGTACTACTAGTACTTTGAGTACTAATACTACTACTATCACTTTTACTACTACTACTAGTACTACTACTACTTTGTCATCTACTACTAGTACTATTACTACTAGTACTTTGAGTACTTATACTACAGTACTACTATCTTTTTTCCTACTACTACTAGTACTACAACTACTTTTACTACTACTATTATTACTACTACTAGTACTAGTATTATTAATACTCTTAGTACTACTAGTACTACTACTAGTACTACTACCACTAGTACTATTACTACTAGTACTACTAGGACTACTACCAGCAGTACTACTAGGACTACTACTACTAGTACTACTAGCACTAGTACTAGTACTACTATTAATACTACTAATAGTAATAGTACTCCTACTTGTACTACTAATATTAGTACTAGTACTTCTAGTACTACTTGTACTACTGCTACTAGTACTACTACTACTACTAGTACTACTCCTTCTAGTAGTAGTACTAATACTAGTACTAATACTACTAGTACTACTACTAGTACTAATACTAGTACTAATACTACTAGTACTACTACTAGTACTAGTGTTACGAATAATAGTACTAGTACTACTACTAGTAATACTACTACAACTTTTACTACTACTACTAGTACTACTACTAATAGTAAAACTACTACTACAACTTTTACTACTACTACTAGTACTACTACTAATAGTAAAACTACTACAACTTTACTACTACTACTAGTACCTAGTACTACTACTACTAGTACTACTAGTACTAGTACTACTATTACTACTAGTACTACTATTAGTACTAGTACTACT
>NC_134819.1:32640067-32665067 GCF_046742065.1 Oratosquilla oratoria | reverse complement strand
ATACCACACGATCGTGTTATTGGAACACAATACCACGCGGTCGTGTTGCTGGAACAAAAAACCATGATGTTGCGTTATTGAAAGACAATATAATGTTTAAGTATTAATGTGACACAATATTATGCCGTACTGCTGTTACAATAATATATTGTCGTGCTACTGTAAGACAAAACCATGCTTTCATGTTACTGGAACACAATATCACGCTGTCGTGTTGCTAGAACATAGTACCATGCTTTTGTCTTACTGGATAACAATATCATTATGTTTTGCTGGAACAAAGTACTATGCTTTCATATTACTTGGACACAAAACTATGCTGTCGTATTAGTGGAACATGATACCATAAGGTCGTGTTGTTGGACCATAATATCAAGCTGTTGTGGTATTGTAGCATAATACTATGCTGTCGTGTTACTGGAACATGATATTATACTGTAGTGTTGTTGAAACATAATACCATGCCGCCGTTTTTATGGAATACAATACCGTAATGCAATATTGTTGAGACATAATACCATGCCATCGTGTTACTGGAATGCAATACCGTTACTGGAACACAATACTACGGTATACTGTCATATTACTGGATAGAAATGGTATGCTGTCACTCTACAGAAAAATTCACTATTGTTTATTACTGAGAAGCTTTCGTGTTAACAGAACATAATACCACGTTCTCCTGTTAGTATGATTGAATCACAATCCCATACTATCTTATTACCGTGACATAACACTATGCATCCTCGTTACTGGAACCTAAACATGTTAGGCCGGTGTCACACTATTCGGCCCCGCCGTTGCGGCATATTGTTGGTTGTAGCAAATTCTCTTTCATGAATCATTAGACTCGAGATAGTATGATAGTATACTAACAAGGGGGAGATCGTGGTCATTATATAAAGTTCTGACTTGTCCAGGTGAGATTATTAAGCTAATTCAATGTGCCTATAATGCGGCCGCATCCGGCGCTGCCGCAAAATGTGACACCGGTATTATTATACTACTACAACACAAGAACACCTCTAAGTTGTGCCATTAGCCAGAAGAAAATCAATAAATCACGATGCTGGTCTGAACGCGATGTTCTAAATAAGGAAACCGTCAACGTCTCAGGTTGATGTTCTTTGTGTTCCCCCAAGGCAACCGACTCCACAATCAATTTCAGATCATTTTCATTCATGAGGGCCGAACAATGAACTGAAGCTGAAGCCTCATGAAACGAGGAAAGTTTAAGTAATGTTCGGTTACTCATTTCCCAAGTTTTGATGAATCGTCTTCAACCTTCCGTGAGTCTTCGGGGTAAAAATACGCGCGGCGCATCAGGTTCTTTAGTATATTGACCAAATATGGTCATTAGAGTAAAGAATTTGGAGTTCTTGATGTGTCCATTCTTGAGCCTCATGGGAAGATCAATATGATATATCTTAACAAAAGAACTGGAGGAAGTTATTCTCTTAGTAATACACACAAAATGAACTCAGACACTCTTTTTATGTACCTCTAGTGAATAAATAAACTTAACTAGGAGCTAGACGACTGATGTATGGGCCTTCACCACCTTCCTCCAGGACCCCGAAGTGGGGAGAACTCGAGACCCCACAGAGAACCTATTACATCCCCCCCAAACCCTCATTTTTTAAATTATCTTGGTCCCTACTGAAGTGCCTCAGCTTCCAGAATAGATGAATTACCCTACTCAATTCTCCCCAAACCATAGTAACTACCTCAGACTCGACGGTGGAAGAATCGCTCCAAAACCCAAAGTTTCTGCCTCGTGTCTCGTCGACGACTCCAGGGAACCGAGGAGGGCAAAATTCATTGATACCTACAGAGACAGATGTCCGCAGAATAGAATGAAGGTAAAATAAAAAAATAAAAAAAGAAAGAAAAAAAGAAGAAAAAAGAAGAAAAAGAAAAAGAAAAAAGAATATGAATGATAATAAGAATAAGAATGAGAAAGAAAATGTGAATGAAAATGAGAATGAGAATGAGAATAAGAAAGAATGAGAATGAGGATGAGAATGAGGATGAGAATGAGGATGAGAATGAGAATGAGACTAAGGATAAGAATGAGAATGAGAATAAGAATAAGAATGAGAATGAAAATAAGAATAAGAATAAGAAATGATAAGAATGAGAATAAGAATAATAGGAATAAGAATAAGAATAAGAATAATAGGAATAAGAATAGGAATAAGAATAATAGGAATAAGAATAGGAATAAGAATAATAGGAATAAAAATAGGAATAAGAATAATAGGAATAAGAATAGGATTAAGATTAAGATTAAGATTAAGATTAAGATTAAGAATAAGAATGAAAATAAGAATAAGAATAATAATGAAAATAAGAATAAGAGTAAGAATGAGCATGAGAATGAGAATGAGAATGAGAATAAGAATAAGAATAAGAATGAGAATAAAAAAGAGAATAAGAATATGAATATGAGTAAGAATAGGAAAAATATGTTACATCATGCAGACACCAAAAGGCATTTTTCCTTTTATAAGTAGATCCTGAAGAAACCTATTCAGAGGATAAAATTGAATAGGGAGGAGGAGAAACTGAATGAGGATGGGTGGAGGAGAAGGAAAAGGAGGAGGAGGAGGAGGAGGAGGAGGGAATAGGCGAAAAAGAATGGAGGAAGAGGAGGCGGGAGGAGGGGAAGAAGGAAGAGCAAGGAGAAGGAGGAGGAGAGAGACGGAGGGAAGCTGAGGGAAAGAGAGGAGGAGGAAGGAAGAAAGAGGGAAAGAGAAAATGAGAGAAAGAGGAGGGGAGGAGGAGGGAGGAGGAGGAGGGAAAAGCAGTAAGGAAGATGATTACGTGGTTGATGGAGGAGGAGGAGGAAAGAGGAGGGGACGAGGAAGATTAAAGGAGGAAGATAAAGGGAGAGTAAAAAAGGGGAAAACGTATGGAGAGTGAGGAAGGGGAGGAGGAGTGGGAAGAGAGGAAATGGAGGATGAGGAGATGAGAGAGAGGAAGAGGAGGATGAGAAGTGGAAGGAGAAGGATATGGAGGAGGAGGGTTAGTTGGGGTAGATGGAAGTGGAAGAGGGGGGGAATGGAGTAGAACAGTGGAGCAGGAGGAAGAGTAGGAGGAAAAGGGTAGTAGGAGGAAGAGGAGGAGGAGGAACGCGAAGAAGAGGAGGAGGAAGAGAAGGAGAAGGGAGGAGGAAGAGAAGGAGAAGGGAGGAGGATGACGGGGAGGAGGAGAAGAAAATGGACATCAATTAGGCTAACTGTAACTTCACATGCTCAAGTGATGACGTCATTGGATCGAAATTGAGCTCTCCCAGTCTCCCGCTATACCAAGGTCTAAATATACAGTCAGACCGTTTACATTCTTCTGCGCAGCTTCTGACGTCATTTGGCTGGGTCCATTTTCTCTTTGTGATACACTGAAGAAAACTGTGAAACGCCAAGGAAGACAGGAACTATAATATTTTATATATTATATATATATATATTATATATCATATATATTATATATTCATATATATAGACAGGAACTATAATATTTTATATATATATTTTATATAATATTTGTCAGAATATAACTAATTGCGTGGAGCGATGCGAGCGAAGGCGACGTCATTTTCGAACGACGGACCAGCTTCAACTGACAGCTATAGGACCCGCTAACCCCACTTTGAACAGCCAGGTGACGTTCACGGGCCCGCTGCGCCAACTCCCTCGAAATTCGGTCGGAAGTGGTTAGACCTTATATTCTTAGATCTTGCGCTACGCTATACGATGCGTAGTTTATACGAGGTGACGAACTGTAATCTTCGGTACATCCTCGTCCTCGTTTCATTTCCCTCTAGTATCCCTATTCCTATTTCGTCTTTTTTTTCTTGTCCTCCTCTCCTTAATACATTTCTCTTCTCTTCCTCTCCCCCTATTCCTTTCTATTTTCCTACTCCTCTTCTCCTATTCCTCTCCTCTGTCCTCCTCTTCTCCTCCCTCTTTCCCCTAGTCTTCCTCTGCCCTCAACTCCTCCTCTACTGCCCTCCTTCTGTACTTACTCTACTACTCTTATTCCTACTTCTCCTTTTCCCATGTCCTCCTCACCCCACTCTTCATTCCCTTCCTCCATTCATCATCCCCTTCCCATCTCTCTCCCCTCTCTCCTTGTCTCCCCTCTCTCCTGGTCTCTCCTCTCCCATAATCCCCCTTCTTCCTTACCCCATCTCTCTTTTATCAGCACTCTCTTGTCACCCCCTCTCTCCTCATCTCCCTCTCTCCTCCTGTCTCCCTACCTCCTTACTTCCTCTCTCCTTATCCCCACTCATT
Source organism: Oratosquilla oratoria (assembly GCF_046742065.1). Lineage (NCBI taxonomy): Eukaryota > Metazoa > Arthropoda > Malacostraca > Stomatopoda > Squillidae > Oratosquilla > Oratosquilla oratoria. The sequence goes on along the minus strand of NC_134819.1, from coordinate 32,660,772 downwards.
CCTCTCTCTCTTCACCCCTATTCTCCTCACCTCCCTCTCTTCCCCTCGTCTTCTCCCTCTTTCATCCTCTTTCCTCGTACCTCCCTCTCTCGTCGCCCCATTTCTCATTACGCCCTTCTCTCCTCATTCCCCCTCTCTCTTCATCCTCCTCTCTCTCCTCACTTCCTCATCTCCCCCTCTACTCCCATTACCCCTTCTCTCTTTATCCCTCCCCTCTCTCTCCTCATCCTCCTCTCTTTCTCCTCATCCACCCTCTCTCCTCATCCTCCTCTCTCTACTCATCTCCCCCTCTCTTCTTATTAACCCTTTTCTCTTTATTCCTCCCCTCTCTATATTCATTATTCCTCCCTTTTCTTCCCTTGGGCCATTCTAACCACTGTCAGTAACATGACATCCAAGTTGATGTTCTCCAAGTCTTCTACCAAACTCTCAAGTTTGTGGTCTTCTGTGGTAACTCTTAAGCTTTTAGGTGAAGGACCTCTTCTTCTTTATGTAGAAATTTTAGATGTGAAAATCGGAGTCACACACACACACACACGCGCGCACACACACACGCGCGCACACACACACGCGCGCACACACACACACGCGCACACACACACACACACACACTCTCTCTCTCTTACCTTCACACGCGCGCGTGCACACGCACACTGTAGATTTCAATTGATTGATATCCTATATAAACTAGGGTTCAACACTGTCGATATTGTTTCTCATATTAGGCTGAATGAGAATATATATTAAATGGTGTATTTTCAGTAGTGCTTGTGACTCGGTGACGAACGTGCATAAACTGCTCAAATAAAAAATGTAACACACATTTCTGGATGCTGTGAGTGGTTACTAGAATGTTTGGTGTTTAGTTAGAGAAAAAGATATGAAAAGATCAAGTAAATAAAGAAACGCCATAGTATGTGCTTAACAATGTTGGTACACAGGTTTTCCCCAGGTGGATAAAATCTACAGCAACCAAAGGGTTTAATCAGTATGGGCTTAATCATTGTGTTAATGGTCATGTTAATATTCACACGCGAAGAAAAAACACACACACAATAGTTGATAGATTTACACGTTCTTTTCTCATCCTTACCTCTTCCGATACGTTCTCAGTAACCTATACTTATCTCATATTTAACACAACCAATCAGAAGCCTTCTTTAATAATGGCCTATGGAGAGCGAAGAGATTACTGGAATTACCAACAGAAAGTTACTCCTGAGATTTTTCAGTCTTCAAAAGTGTACGGTTTCATTTCTGAGCTATTGTATATGCTGGTTTAGAGCGTCGCTATTTGCGGTGGGGATCGAGGTGACGGCAGTTTGAACCCAGCGAGTTGGACCAAGTGCCTAACTCGTTGAACTCCATGCTACAAAATCCTCTTGACATGGAGAATTAGTAACGTAAACTCGAATTGCATATGCAGAAACTGTAAATATGGTGCATACGTATTTAGGGGTAGCCGACTTTCGACGCAGTTGAAAGCTTAGAAAATATGGTTTAATTAAGTTTTGGTCCACTTCATTTCCGTTTTGATCTTGTCCGAATTAGCTGTAGGGCTTAAGGAAATGGCTTTGCAAATTACAGACTATCGCAGAAAGCGACTGAACTGAATAACGAGTTGCTTACATTGGATGCTAATGCGGCAGCTTTCCCTGAAACTCATGTGTTTGAAAATGGAATTACTGAAGAATGGGAAAGTAGTTTGGATAGGTTTTGACAGAAATTTATTCATCTTCGCCTGATTCTTTTGGTTTTGTTTTAAAGTTTTAGGTCATTAGCTGCTCTTAGAGGTGGCTAGGCATGATGGCCTCTCTCGGGGCTTGGGATCCAAGACCGTGCTACATGCACTTCTCACCATTCATGCAACCTTACCGAGGCGGATTAAGTCTCAGTGGTATGTTACAGAGACCTCAAGGGATGTACCGGTCCTGCAGTGGATCATTTAGTGTACTGGCATGTGCGAAGTCTTTAATGGGACTCGAACCACCGACTCGAAATGCTTCTCACCTCCAGAAGCCGGTGTCCTGATCCGCTTGACCACGTTTACCAAAAATACAAATGAAATAATACGACTCAAAGTTGTATAAATATTTCCAGTGATTATACACAAGGGCTCATTTCCACCAGTGAAATAAGATAATGATTTTTGCGATTACCAAGTAGGCGGAATACAGAGATGACCCATCATCCATGAGGAGCTAAGGTAGCAAAGGGTGACATGAAATGATATCACGAGATCGTAATAAACATGTAAATTATATAGCACTACAAGACGATACGTGTGCACACGTTGGAGACGATATCAAGACTGCCCGCTTGGGGGGACGCCAAGCCCAGAGCTAGTGCGGGAAACATACACTATTTGCTTTGGTTCCCCTTACAAAAAGGCACAAGGAAATACACAATGACAATAACAAAATCAATATACAATAAAATCTATGATAATTATTTTTTACTTACTTCTTACTTCTGCTCCCAGGTAGGCTTTCAGCCTGTCAGTCGGGCCAGCACACTTCTCCAGATTGTCCTCTCAAAGCTTCCTTCTTCTCTCAAATCCTCTATTTTTCCTAATCCATTTGCCTCTAGGATTTCTTCAACGCCATCTTTCCACCTTTTCTTCGGTCTAATTATGCAATGGAAAAATACAACCACAATTGAACACTTTGCAAGTACAATACACAATGCTTGTACAATGTTGTATATAATTATAATATGAACACAATGGTACCATATCATTACAAGGTGAGAGGGAGGAAGGGGTGGCGGAGAGGAGTGGAATGGGTAGAAGGTACGTGCCTTTGATTTGGCTACCTCCTTTGTAATGGGGAAAATGGTCTTGGAATATAGATAGATAGATAGACAGATAGACCTAGAAAATGAAAAAGAGGTTACAATGAGATAATATATTTTTTCCCCTGGGATGCATCTGTGCATAAGCTGGTGCTATGGCCCCTGTACCTTAAAAACAACGGATAATGGAATGTAAAAGGCCACAGGGTGCTCGGAATGTGTGCCAGAGTTCATTCGTATGTAACCAATACATACATTCCAAAATAAAATATCACAAAGTTATGTATGTACATATTGTTACAAACCTCTCTAAAGTACCAAAGGTTCACCGGCCTTATGAATGTCAGAGGCTCGTAACATCAAGGGAACCCTTAGACCCTATGTCTTTTACGGGGTTCAAACGGTCAAGAGAACTGAATAAGGTCGCCACCCGGTCGGACACCGGGGAAAGATATCAAACTAACTTAACTTAAAGCAATATAATTAAATAAATTTATAAGTATGAAAGTTAATACAAGTAAAATGACACGAAAATAATATAACAAAGACACACGATTACAATTAAACAAACATGATTTTACATAATACATCTGACTTCTGATCATACATTTAACATTACACAAAAGACTCTAGTTCGAAGGTTTTAACGGGATTGAACAGACGTAAGACCGGGTCACAGATCACCAAACAGTTTTGAAATATAAGCTAATCCTAAGCCCCAATGCTACACATTCCGCGCTCACTTATATGGGGCACTACAAAGCTAAGTTCTAGTGGATCTCGCTCACTGCTATACCAAGGGAAAAGGGTACTAACCTCAAGGCAGTCATTTTGAATCCGACCCGTGTAATAGATCTAAGCAAGGTCTGGACAATCGTATAGACTCGTTCAAAGTTGCGTGACGAGGCAATACGCTCGTAGCTCATTGGATACTACAAGGGGGGCGGGATTTACCTAGCCTGACGAGCCTACATTGTTTATGCGGGAAATACAAATGAAATATTTTTACGTCACGGCCTGTGACGTAGCAGAGACGCATGCGCAATGGACACTTGAACAATCAACATATTACAAAAACATTAATAAATACATACAATACACAGTAAAGAAAATACCTTACGGTGACACATATTTGGTCATAACCAAAGCAGCACAATGCGAACACACGTAACGTGACATTTCCTAGAAACAACCATAACAATTACATACTTGGCAAGTATGTATCGCATATGTAACAATATTTACATATACACATGCAGATATGTATAGAAACATATACATGTATATATGCATATATATATATATATATATATATATATATATATGCATATATATATATATATATATATATATATATATATATATATATATATATATATATATACATATATGTACTCGTATGTATGATTGTCTATGGATCAAACGACTACAGCTGCGACTCAGACCCGTAAATGTACAGTACGTTGTTTATTACCAGACCATGACGCTCATCAACAAGCCACGATGGGCATAAAGAATTAACATTTCGTAACTTATCCTCCACATTCACCAATGCCAACTCGCGAAGCGTGGTATGTAGACTTATTTGAGTCTTTTATTCAGGAGAGCCATCTCCACTACGACTCGAACCCGAATAAGAGACTCAGTGAAGAAAATCTACATACCACGCTGAGTGAACTGGCATTGGGGAATATACAGGATAAGTTCCGAAACGTTTCTTTGAGATGCCCGTCGTGGCGTGATAAGTAACTTCCTCGTCCAGTGATAAAACGACGCACAGTCAAGGGTTCGAGTCCCAGTGTGTAGTCGTTTGATCCAACTACCGAAACTTTACTCACACACACACACACACACACACACACGTGTGTGTGTTTCCATGTACAATATATATATATATATATATATATATATATATATATATATATATATATATGTATGTATACTATGGGGCTTTCCGAAGAAGCACCACAGTGTGAAATTACTCAAAGAATAAACCTTTGTTCTATTCGTGTGTTTCCCTCTGCCTCTCTTACACACACACACACACACACACACACACACACATATATATATATATATATATATATATATATATATATATGTACATATATTACAAAGGATTACAAAGGCGGAGCATGCCGACAGGAGACCTTTTGATCCATATCTAGGTCGGATGCGAAAAAAATCATATTGATAATAAAATAATAAATACATATATATATATACATATATATATATATATACAGTATATATATATATATATTCACATGTATTCGTACACATGCACATGCTAATGTATATACATAACATATATACGTTGAAATGGTTAAATCAGTATTCGTTTCTTCAAGCTAATTCTCTTCAGCATACTCTCCCCCACTGAGAGCCAATACCACAGGCCATTGCTTCTCGATACGTTTTACCTTAACACTTTTCGTGGATACAAAATCCCCTTCCGTACCAGCTCAGCCAGCCACAATTCAATAACCACCACATTTGCCACGGATTGCACAATTCGATAGCCACCACATTCACCCCGCAGGCTTCCATGGCCTCCCTGACCCCCCACCCCCATCCCATCACCACCTCCCCCCCTCTCCTCCAGGCCCCTGCGCCCAGGCCGCTCGGCCTTCTATTGGTGACGTCACCAATATCCCTAAAGCCTTGTGTTAATCGAGTCGAGATATTGCATTTGATATTAGTTGGCTTTCCTGGGGTGGGGTTTGGGGTTAACCTCTCCCACACACACACACCGTCAGCGCGATGTCAAGCTTTATGAGCTTTATTTTCATTAAAGCCAATCAATGGATTTTGGGTGGGCCCCAGGCTGGTGACGTCAACAGTGTTTTGATTAATTCTGTACAATGATATTCCTTGTTGAATTTGATCCTGAGGTCACATGGTTAATTATGTGTTATCATCATTGTTGATTATAATGTTTACAGTACCTCCTGTTTAACTTAATCTCTTTCTTATGATAACGGTCTTTGTGTATTTGTAAGTGCGTGTGTACAATATGCACTGTATGTGTGATTCACAATGGTTTTTCGATCACGTGATCGACAACTATTTCCCTCCTGGAAGAGAGCTCAGAGCTCGTATATGACCTTACACGCACACACACACCAAACTCCCCACCCACGAGAGTTGGAGTAACAACCTGCAGCACAGCGATACTGAAATTATTTCACCCCTGGGCGGGATTCGAACCCGGACCTCTGTAGTAGCAGCCGGGAACTCTACCAACTGCACCACGAGTTGTGTGTGTGTGGGGGGTATGTGTATGTGTATTGTGTGCACGTGTGAGTGTGCGTGTGTGCGTGTATGTGTACGCGTGTGTGTGTGCATGCGTGTATATGTGTATGTATGAGCATATGTTTCTGAACATAGAATCTGATTTCTCATCTAGCGTTTTATGTTCTGTTTTGAGATGCTTTAATTCGGACATTCGGCTCGATTATTTGTTGGTAAATTTCTTTTTCCAATGTTTATCTATTTATTTATTTAATTATTTATTTATTCATTTATTTATTCATCTATTTATTTATCTATTTATTTATTTATCTATTTATTTTGCTTGAATTTATTCTTAGAGTGTGCTTGGTTAAGTGTTTTGGGTTTAGTTATGTATGTTTTATTTACTCTGTCATTCTATCTATCTCCCCCCCTCTCTTTCTCTCTCACTCTCCTTCTCTCCCTTTCTCTCTCTCTCTCTCTCTCTCTCTCTCTCTCTCTCTCTCTCTCTCTCTCTCTCTCTCTCTCTCTCTCTCTCTCTCTCTCTCACACTCTCTCACTCTCTCTCCCTCCATGGGTATTAGAGGAGTAGTGTTAAATTGTATTGAAACCTAGCTGAAAGATAGAAGACAGCGTGTGGTCATTAATGGGGCATCGTTTAGCTGGTCTCCTGTTACCAGTGGGGTACCCCAAGGATCTGTATTAGGTCCGTTGTATTCATTATCTATATCAACGATACAGATGTTGGAATTCTGTGCCGCATAGCTAAGTTTGCGAATGACACAAATCTGGGAGCAAATGACGCAGCACCTGAAAGTGTAGAAATTCTTAACTTAGACTTAGAGAGAGTGAAAGAGTAGTCTGAGGAGTGGCTGGTGCCATTTAATCTGGATACATGCAAGATGAGGCATATCGGGTCATGACATAGCAAGTACAGAACTGGAAATATGATTTGGATGTCTTGATTAGCAACGACCTAAAATCCTCAAAACAGTATACTGAAGTAGAAAAGAAAGCGCAAATGCTTTTAGGCTACACTAGAAGACAGTTTCGTTCCCTGAACCAAGAAATTATCTTGACGCTTTACAATCCCCTAGTTCGTCCCTATCCAGAATACGCCGTCCAGTTCTGGTCGCCAGACTTGAGGATGGACGTGCAGAGGCTAGAACGAGTTTAGACACGAGCAATGAAACTTATTCCCGCCATCAGACACATGGGCTACCAGAAGCGTCTCAAGACTTTGGCCTCTTTGCTCGAGAAACCAGGATATTGCGAGGACAGCTAGGAGAGTTTTTTTTCAGAATGCCTCAAGGGATGACACTGACTATCGACATCTCTTCAGCTTGAACGTGAATGCCACTCGCAATCATGTGCGGAAACTCGATCCCACACGTTAATTTTGTGACAACGTTCGTGACTTTTTTTACCTATAAAATCCGCAACACTTGGAACAGACTGCCAAAGGTCGTGGTAAACAGTTCCTCGGTTGAACAGTTCAAAAGTCGACTAGACAAGGTGCTACAAACATCAATGTAAGTACTAGTGTAAATTCCCGGTAACCTTTTAAAGGTACTTCCTCGGCATGGGTTGTAAAGCCTTTTTGAGGTAGTGATTCCTTGTAACTCCTTGTCATTCTCCCCCCCTCTCTCTCTCTCTCTCTCCGTCTCTCTCTCTCTCTCTCTCTCTCTCTGTCTATCTCTCTACAATTCTCTCTCTCCCCTGTCTCTCTCCCTCTCTCCCAGTCTCTCTCTTTTTTTCTCTCTCAGTCTCTCTCTCTTTCTTTCTCTCTGTCTGTCTGTCTATCTCTGTCTGTCTGTCTCTCTCTCTCTCTCTGTCTATCTATCTATCTATCTATTTATCTATCTATCTCACTCTCCATCCCTCTCTCCCTCTCTCTTTCTCTCCCTCTCTCCCTCACCCTCACCCTTTCCTTCTCCCACTCCCTTTCCCTCTTTCTCTCTCTATCTCTCTATGCTTTTACTAAACTGCAGATTTCTTTACGTGATGTGACTCAGGAAGCAGTGATTGATGGCGACGTAACAAAGATTAAACTTTATACGAAACGGAACACCAGCCGCTAAGAAATATAATGACGAGAAAATAGAAATAATAAAACGAAACAAAGGAAAAAGGAGTAAGCTGCACAGTTGCAAATTAAACAAAATTACATGCAGCAGAGTGAGAGAAATTAATTCATTTGTAATGAAAAAAAATTGATAAATTAATCAAATAAAAGAAAAATTAATACGAAAATAAGGCTAAACAAATGAAAGAGGTATTCAAGTCATCTTTTACTTTGACCTGCCCCCCCCTTCTCTCTCTCTCTCTCTCTCTCTCTCTCTCTCTCTCTTGTTGCTGGATCTGTATGCTCCGTTGTCGTTTTCGAAAAGAATACATCATGGATATTTTATTCATAGGTAAACTTTAGCATAGACTCTATTCATAGTTTCTATACTCTGATCTTAGCAGGTGAATCATTCCGAAATATCCCATGCTATATGAAGCGAATATTATATATGATTATATATATATATTTGTGTACATACATACCTACATACCTATATATGCATGAATGTATGTATGTATGTATGTATGTATGTATGTATGTATGTATGTATGTGTGTATGTATGTATGTGTGTATGTATGTATGCATATATGTATGTGTCTATGTATGTATGGAAGCATGTATGTACGGGTATTATCTATGTGTGTGTATATGTACATACATACATACATACATGCATACATACATATACACACACACTCATATTGTATATGTGTATATATATATATATATATATATATATATATATATTTATATATATATATATATATAATAATTCCGAACCGGGCTCTTGAAATCACAATGCTTTGTGATTTCACGAGCCCGGTTCGACTCCGGGGACGACAGTCGGAATTATTTGATCGACATCACCGTCACTGGTGATTCTATTCATGTATGACAACGACGATAAGTCCATCAAGGAAACGTGCCAGCTCAACCACTGGCTACAAGTTGGCCTGGTTCTCTATAAAAATAAGTAAGGACGGCAGTTTGCAGTCGACTTAGTCCCTCGGGAAGTAGATTAACTTCCAGGTTAGAGAATTTTATAGGCTCATTAGCTCAGTTGGCAAGACGATGGCTTTGTGATTTCACGAGCCCGGTTCGAATCCGGGGACGGCACTCGGAATTATTTTATATATATATATATATATATATATATATATATATATATATATATATTTGTGTGTATTATACAGGGTGGGCCACAAAAAGAGGGACAAAATAATTTTTTTACAGTTTCTACAAATATATGATTTTTTGCAAGATGTTTTTACCAGACGTGGACAATCTGTAAAAGTTTTATTGTACAAAAGCATTTTTGAATTGATGAATTTTTGGCTACTCTAGTCATTGATTTATGATATGTTCAATCCAGGCCCCTCGTTACTGGATGACATTCGCCACTCTCACATTGAAATTGTTGACAGCTCTCTCCAACATGTCGTTAGGAATTCTCCGTCTCTCTCTTCTTGTGTTTCCTTTTAATCTGTCAATTGTGTCTGGATTGTCCATCATACACTCTTTCCTTCAGGTAGCCCCATAAAAAGTAGTCCAGCGGGCTGAGATCAGGAGAGTAGGGCGGCCATGGATTGTCGATCCTCCTTGAGATTAATCGGTCACCTGGAAAGTGTTGCCTAAGGTACTGAAGAGTGCGGTCAAAACAATGAGGTGGTGCTGAAACACAACGGTGTTCATTTCAAAACCTCTTCTCCTCCTTAATGCTGGAATGAGGCGTCTTCGAAGCATTTCGATGTATCGGTCTGAAATCACTGTCACTCGATGACCATTATCTTCTTCAAAGAAGTAAGGACCACACCACACGGTTATTTTTTTCTACACTCAGAGGTTTTTCAACATGTTCATGAGGCTGTTCATTGGCCCAAAACATAAAGTTTTGCTTATTCACATGCCCACTCCAATGGAAGTGCGCCTCGTCGCTGAAGAGATGACAGTCCAAAAATTGAGGGTCATTCTTAATACGCTCACAAATGAATTGACAATTAAATTGACCGTGTATGGGCGATATATCGCCCATACACGGTCAATTCAATTGTCAATTCAGAGTATTGACAATGAAATTGCGCAATATAATTGATCGTGTATGGGCCGCTTAAGAATCTACTGTACGTTCGATATTCTATGTAATTAAAAACTAGTTATCATGAGTTCTGCAAGGTAGCAAGGCATGTCTTTCTTTGTCGAAGCTCGGGGACACCACGACCTTACTGACGTCATGAGCTGACTCGTGCGGGATTCGAACCGCTATCCATCATGGATATATTATTCTGGCTGCCGCCAGGTGATTTTATTCGGTTGGAAAAAGCCTCTCCCTCCTCTCCCCCTCCACCTCCTACTCCCCCTTCCCCTCCTACTCCCTCCTCCTCTTCTCTTCTCCGTCCTCCTCCCCCCGGGGTGAAAGGGATCATCGTCAACCACGAAGAATCTTCGGATGTAAAAGAAAGAGAAATTCTGCGAAGATATCTGGTCGATATGCTTCCATGGGTGGAATACAAAGAACCTAGATGGTTGATTCTATGGAGAAAGAAGTATAAGGGGGAGGGGAGGAGGGGGAGGGGGAAAAGGAGGAAGAGGAGGACGAGAAGGAGGAGATGGAGGAGGAAGGAAAGGAGGAGGAGGAAGAGGAGAAAGAGGAAAAGGAAGAAAAGGAGGAGGAGGGTGAAGAGGAGGAGTGGGAGGTAAAGGAGGAACAGGAGAGGGAAGAACGGGTGGAGGAGGAGGCGAAGGAGGAGGAGGAGGAGAAGGAGGAGGAGGAGGAAGAGGAGGAGGAGGAAGAGAAGGAAGAAGAGGAGGAGGAGGAGGGAGAGAACAAGAGATGGAGCAGCAGAAATTTGAGGTGACGGAGGAAGAAGAGGAGGTGGAAGAAGTGGAGTACGAAGAGAAAGTGGAGCTGGAGGGGGAGAGGGAGTGGGAGGGTGTGAGAGGAAGGGAAGGGTGTGGGAGGGAATGGGGAGATGGTTATGGGAGGGAAACTGTATCCCACAAATCCAAGGAGCTACGTCAGGCAAAATGGAAACAAGGGGAATTCCAATACGATAAAGAAAGATTGGCAGGATTTTTTTTTTTTTTTTTTTTTTTTTTTAGGGGAAGGGAGGGGAGGGGAGGGGAGGGGAGGGGAGAAGAAAGTGAAGGGGAAAAGGGAGGTGGAGAGTGGGAGGCAAGGTGAGGAAGGAAGGAGGGATTGGTGGTAATGAAGAGTCAGACAGTGGAATGGAATAACTGGCTTCAATAACTGGGACAGGAGTTAACAGGTTTGAACAAATAGTGAAACTCAGAAGATCTTGTAGCGAACTCTACTCAGGCAGACTACGTGGTCGAGTGATCGAAGGTGGTAAGGAATGAATGTCTCAAAACGTTCTATCTTTTATTAGTATTATAATTATTATTATTATTATTATTATTATTATTATTATTTTTTTTTTTTTTTTTTTTTTTTTTTTTTTTTTTTTTTAGGTTATCGACTCATAAGGTGGTCATTAAGCCTGGTGTGAAATTGTACAGTCTCTACGTTGCGTGTGTATCTTTATTATGTAAATGACAGGCTTATATAGTGCTCCAAGATCACGCGACAGTCCAATCGGCCAATCACCAATCGCCTCTTGACCTAAAGGGCTGCTATCTAGGCGCGCCTCTAACAATATTACCTCAGATCGGCGAGATGGTTTGTTCCAGTTGCCAATTACCTATTAGCCTGCGTGGCAAAGCGGTCGTTTGTGATGTGGACGCCACAATCTACGGTATAAAAGTTTCTATAAACCTCTCAGGATATGGACGGGCACACTATTACTTCAAGATTGGTTGGTTTCAGTGATAGACTACTAGTCCAGTAAAGACAAAAGACGTGTCGAGAATGAGATAGATAAACTAGAAAATAAGGGATGATAAAGCGAGCGTCTATCGGATTTCCTGTGGTGGGAGTAAAAGGACTTACACTGGAGAAACAGCGCCAAACCGGGAGACGTCCCGTAATAACCGTAATTACAAAGGATTACAAAGGCGGAGCATGCCGACAGGAGACCTTTTGGTCCATATCTAGGTCGGATGCGAAAAAAAATCATAATAATAATAAAATAATAAATAAAAACTATAATAATGTAAATAACAAATAAAATACATAAATAAATGCATAGGTATAGTTAAATAATAAACAAACACGTAAATAACCGTAATGACAGTATCCCGAATGTGTGCACATAGGAACAGCAACAGTCACCTAACGAACCGGGAAACAGCAGAATTGTTGATCAGTAAACGCGACAGAGTAAGAAGGAAAGGTTTGGAAGTATTGATCATACGGGGATCTAACACGACAGAAACAAAACCATGTTTAATATTGCACCTCCGTTAATCCATTCATTTCTCTCAGAAATCAGCCTTCAACGTTTCTCTCTTCTTCTCAAATCCTTTACTTTCTTCCTTGGGCAGAGAATGGGAAAGTGTCCCCCCATCTGCTCTAACAGATATGATTCCATTGTACGTTTGGATAAGTATCCACAATAAGTTATGTATCTGTAGGCCTGAAACACAAGTTTCACATTATATAAACCCATCAGTAGGGCAGGATTCTTAGTAATGAATTAAGATTGGACAAATTTAGGTTTGAGGAGGAAACAGAGTGATCGACGAATGAAATAGACCATGAAACCATGTAGTGAACGCTAAAACACTTGGCTGTTGAGAAGTTGAGATAATTTTATGGATAGAATTGACAGGTGGCAAGGTACATGGAACTGCCTATGTAGGCTTTTTGGCCTCTCGCAGTGTCCTCCATTCTTATGTTCTTATGTTCACTGTCATTTTCTTAGACAAAATTTTGCCGTTCGAACAAAAAGTTATACAATATTGAAAATATAAGGTGCATAGACTTTGCTCACATGCCAATGATAAATTTACAACAAAAATATACGGAATATACGTAGAAGCTGATGATCTCACGTCGACATTTCTTAAGCCAGTGAATCTATCCAAACCAAAGAGCACCATGAATTAAAAAGAATTATTATTTAGCCGTCCTTTTCATATACATTTTAAGATGTACTTTGTGATATGCATATAATATGAATATAATATATAGATATATATATATATATATATATATATATATATATATATATGCTTGTGTGTGTGTGTGTGTGTGTGTGTGTGTGTGTGTGTGTGTGTGTGTGTGTGTGTGTGTGTGTGTGTGTGTGTGTGTGTCTGTGTGTGTGTGTGTGTGTGTGTGTGTGTGTGTGTGTGTGTGTGTGTGTGTGTGTGTGTGTGATCCACCATGGTCTTCGATCACTTCTTGGACTCGTGATCGACAGCTATTTCCCTCACGGAAGAGAGCTTAGAGCTCATATATGACTGATCCATGGGTAATGCTGTGACCTTGCATGCACAAATACCCCCAACTCCCCGCCCACGAGAATTGGAGTAACGACTCGCAGCGATACTGGAATTACTTCAGCCCTGGGCGGGATTCAACCCGGACCGCCGTAGTGGCGGCCGCGAACGCTACCATTTATGACGTCAAGTTGTGTGTGTGTGTGTGTGTGTGTGTGTGTGTGTGTGTGTGTGTGTGTGTGTGTGTGTGTGTGTGTGTATGTGTGTGTATTCACTTGGTCTTTGGATCACGTGTTGGACTCGTGATCGACAGCTATTTCCCTCCTGGAAGAGAGCTCAGAGCTCGTAGGTCCGATCTATGGGTAATGCTATGACCTTGCACACACACACACCCCCAACTCCCCGCCCACGAGAGTTGGAGTAACACCCCTCAGCGCTGCGATACTGATATTATTTCAGCCCCGGGCGAGAGTCGAACCCGGACCTCCGTAGTGGCAGGCCAGAGCTCTAACCACAGCGCCGTGTGTGTGTGTGTGTGTGTGTGTGTGTGTGTGTGTGTGTGTGTGTGTGTGTGAGTGAGTGAGTGAGTGAGTGAGTGAGTGAGTGAGTGAGTGAGTGAGTGTGTGTGTATGTGTGTGTGTGTATTTACCTAGTATCTTACGGGACGAGAGCTATGCTCGTAGTGACCCGTTTTAGTAGCTCTCCGCATCCAGTTTATTCTTAAAATCTTGAATAGTTTTGGCATTTACTGTTTCACCGTTTAGTATGTTTCAGACATCAATCACTCTATGTGGGAAGCTATTCTTTTTTCAAATCTCTTCTGCAACTGTCCTTTAATTTCTTTTCGTGTCCTCTTGTTTCTCTTCTGTCCCAATTTAATAAGTCGTCTCAATCAAGAATTTCCATCCCTTTCATAATTCTGTAAATGGTCAAGAAATCACCTCATTTTTTTTCTCTTTTTTTTTTTTTTTTTTTTGGCTAGGTGCCCGTAGTGTTGCAACATGCTCTAGTTTAGGTCTTATTAGTGCAACCACTATTTTCTTTACCATTTCTTCATCCATGTAGTCGAAGGCCACTTTCATTGATCTTAATAGATTAAAAGTCTCTCCAAATTAATTTATTGACATGTTTATCAGGTGTCAAGTCACTTGAGATAATCACTCCCAGGTGCCTTTCTGAATCGACTTTCTTGACTTCCTTGTTACTAATTTTATACTGACCCGATATAAATTTTGTAACAAGGAAGTAAAAAAAGTCGATTCAGAAAGGGACCTGGGAGTAATTATCTCAAGTGTGTGTGTGTGTGTGTGTGTGTGTGTGTGTGTGTGTGTGTGTGTGTGTGTGTGTGTGTGTGTGTGTGTGTGTGTGTGTGTGTGTGTGTGTGTGTGTGTGTGTGTGTGTGTGTGTGTGTGTGTGTGTGTGTGTGTGTGTGTGTGTGTGTGTGTGTGTGTGTGTGTGTGTGTGTGTGTGTGTGTGTGTGTGTGTGTGTGTGTGTATGTGCGAGTGTGTGTGTGTGTGTGTGTGTGTGTGTGTGTGTGTGTGTGTGTGTGTGTGTGTGTGTGTGTGTGTGTGTGTGTGTGTGTGTGTGTGTGTGCGCCCGTGTGTTGATATATATCCTAAAGTATTTATTCGGGTACATAAGAAAAAAGAATAACAAAATTAAATCTAAACCTTCCTGGAAGGATCTTTGGATTTTGTGTTGGCCTATGAATAAGACATCCTTTATTCACGCCTCATGGGTTCCGAGGCGTTTCAAGATACACTGGTCTTCAACGAAAGCTGAATATCCCAAAGCAACCTGACTCCCTATACAAACTTCAAGAGTCGAGTCTCCGTGGACTAGAAGGGCGGTCGTGTATACCCTCACAGGTGTAAACTAGACGTTATTGACCTCTGTACATGTATCCTCTTCACCTGCTGCGTGATGCTTTCTCCTTTATTGTTCTTAATTTCAAAGAAAATGTTATAAAAATTATGGTGGTATTGTTTCGTCATCCACGTGTCTTCTGTATCACTTTATGATTCCTTTCTTTAAGAAAACTTACAATCCAGATGGATTGCTCGATCTTCGACGTGTAAAAGAATGACAATGAAAAAAAAGAAGAACAAGTACCGGAGGAATAGAAAAAAATACAAAAAACACGACAACCCAGACGAAGAAGAAAAAGATGAATAAAATAACGAAGAGGAGGAGTAGGAGGAGGAGGAGAAGAAGAAGAAGAAGAAGAAGAAGAAGAAGAAGAAGAAGAAGAAGAAGAAGAAGAAGAAGAAGAAGAAGAAGAAGAAGAAGAAGAAGAAGAAGAAGAAGAAGAAGAAGAAGAAGAAGAAGAAGAAGACGAAGAAGAAGAAGAAGAAGAAGAAGACGAAGAAGAAGAAGAAGAAGGATAAGGATAAGGATACAGATAAGGAGGAGGCAGAGAAGGAGAAGAAGAAGAAGAAGAAGAAGAAGAAGAAGAAGAAGAAGAAGAAGAAGAAGAAGAAGAAGAAGGATAAGGATAAGGAGAAGGAGAAGGAGAAGGAGAAGAAGGAGAAGGAGGAGAAGGAGAAGAAGAAGGATAAGGAGAAAGAGAAGGAGAAGGAGAAGGAGAAGGAGAAGGAGAAGGAGAAGGAGAAGGAGAAGGAGAAGGAGAAGGAGAAGGAGAAGGAGAAGGAGAAGGAGAAGGAGAAGGAGAAGGAGAAAGAGAAGGAGAAGGAGAAGGAGAAGAAGAAGAAGAAGAAGAAGAAGAAGAAGAAGAAGAAGAAGAAGAAGAAGAAGAAGAAGATAGAGACAAAAATTGAATTAGAAGAAGAAAATAGAGACAAAAATAGAATTAGAAGGAGAAGATAGAGACAAAATTAAATCAGAAGGAGAAGAAAAAATATTAGAAGAGTCAGGAAAAGATAAACTCAAGAACTCCGGCATCCAGAGATTCCAACTGTCCTCCACACAAGGAAGCCATCAATCCGGCCATAAAGCAGGAGACCATATCAATCACAACATCCAGAGGAACGTTTTACAAAGGATTACAAAGGATTACAAAGGTGGAGCATGCCGACAGGAGACCTTTTGGTCCATAACTAGGTCGGATGCAAAGAAAAAAAAATATATATATAATGATAAATAAATAAATGAATAAATAAAAACTATAATGAATTAAATAATAAACAGAATAAATACATAGGTATAGTTAAATAATAAACATGCAGGTAAACAGTAAATAATAATAAATTCACATATAACTAAAAATAAATGAGAATCAAGCAAATAATAATAAACAAACAGTTTTCAAAGGCACATCGTCTCCAACTAATATGATAACTGGAATAACGATTACTGGAACAGTAATGTCTCTGATATTAACAAGAATATTATCTTGATAATGATCATAATCTTAGTAAAACTTCCATCATCGTTATCATTAGAGGTACTAATTAAGTGAATAATATTATTTGTATTGTCATAATTATACTGCAATCATTGCCGTAGGTATCAATGTATCTTATATTACAGTATATTAAGTCTTACATATTTCAGCACTTTCATAAATACAGGCTACATTGAGTTACGCAACAACATATTTTACTTATCTATTTATTTATTTATTTATTCAGTTTTCCCTTCTTTGAAGCAATGTCATGGTTCATTAAATTCCACGCTATAAAGTCTTCTGTAAGGGGCACCGTCCTAGCCTTCTGATAGGTGGGAGTTTGTGACGTTAAACTATATCACCATCATCCCTTCTTTCTTAACACCCACTCACCGGCTCGGCCTTCGTCCTTACTAGGATACAACATGGAATAATAAGTATAGCAGTTCCAGTGGAGATTTCAGGCGAGTTCGGACGGCGAGTTCGGTCGACGAGTTCGATCAACGAGTTCGGTATGCGAGTTCGGTCGACGAGTTCGATCAGCGAGCTCGGACGGCGAGTTCGGTCGACGAGTTCGATCAGCGAGCTCGGACGGCGAGTTCGGTCGACGAGTCAGATCAGCGAATTCGGTCGGCGAGTTTGGTCGGCGAGTTCGATTGGCGAGTTTGATCGATGAGATCGGTAAACTATTTTGGTCAATGAGTTTGGTCGGTAAGTTTGGTCGGCGAGTTCAGCCGGCGAGTTTGGTCGGCGAGTTCAGTCGACGAGTTTAGTCGGCGAGTGTATCAGCTGCCTCTGCAGAACTTTTCTCTTTTTTTTTCTTTTTTTTTTAATCTTCTCGTCTTTAGAAAAAATAAAGACAATGAGTGGGCAAAGTAATTGACAAAATGCCACAATTTGCGTATTTTAGAAAATGAGATTTTTTTTTCTTTATATATACTAAGATAAAATGAGCACACACACACACAATCGAGTACGTACGAGTATGTCAAGATCTTAAAATGTCATTCATACTTCCCGTCAAGATGAAAAAGAAAACCGTCAGGATCTTGGAAAGAATAGGTTTCAACAGCCTCCCACGGACTCCGACAGATTCCAACAGACCTCAAAAAATTCTGGCGCAAAAAATACGGGAAATTTGGTATCATGCAAAGTGCAACATACAACATTCGAAACGTGACATTCAAAAGTCAACATAAGCTATACAAAACGTAACATAAAACATACAAAAACTTAACATGCAACATACAACATGACAACAGACAACATGATTCACGCAAGCCACGCATTGCATGAAGGATCCAAGTTGCTTACAGGACGAAAGCCGTACGTTGATTCGGTAAACTAATTTTCCCATATATATTAATAAAAGCATAACATCCGAATGCAAGAAGGAAGAAATTAGATAAAAAAAAAAAATAATAATAATAATAACATTATAGATTACACTGGTCAACAAAGAATTTGTTCCAAGGAAGACAATAGCTGTATTTTATGTGTTTTTGCATAGAGAATCCAAAAATAATGTCTAATTTTTTCCATCACCCACAGTTTTTGTATTCCATGGTATGTTACGTTATGTGTGTTATGTGGGATCAAATTCAATCAAGCAGTTGGCAACACTGAGTTGGCAACACTGCGTGAGCTTGTTATACGTTTGGCAGGACTGTGTTTGATGTGTTGGTGTGGGGTTGTGTAGTCCGCATTTGTGTGACAATAAGTTTGTGATATTGTACAGTAGCGAACCGCCATTCACTTTCACAATGACAAAAAACTGTATAAACTCTATTTGTTAAAGGTATGGTTGGGACTGGCAAGGAATTCACATACTTGAAAAAATAAGTTTCTTAGAGTAAGTGACGCAAAAATCAAAGAAGGTATTTTTGTTGGACCACAGATGAGGAAGCTGATGAGAGACCAGAATTTTGACGAAGAGCTGAATGATCTTGAACAAGCTGCATGTCTGTCATTTAAGAAAGTCTGCGCAGAGTTTTTGGAGGAATTAGAAAATAAATAACTATTCTGAAATTGCAAAAGAGCTACTAACATCATACAAGGCATTAGGATTCTATATGACCCTAAAACTCCACTTCCTAGACTTTCAATGGGACATTTTCCCTGCAAATTTTGGCGCCGTCAGTGACGAGCATGGTCAGAGATTTCACCAGGACATTCTGAACATGGAAACACGGTATCAAGTAAAGTGAAGCTCTTCAATGTTGGCTGATTACTGTTGTACACTAAAAAAGGATCTCCCAGAAGCAAAATACACTCGAAAATCATACATTTCTACATTTCAAAGGTAAGTTTTATTGAAACATTAGCCTCAAATATTAATTATAATTGTTTAAATTTTAATATGCTATCACAGAAAAAATATACCTGATAGAAAAGTTCTGAAAACATATTCGAAATTAGCAGAAAAAATCATCAAGTTCACCTCCTTTTGGTTCTGGGGGCAGGTATTTTAATAAATTTTGTTGACCACTGTTATCCATCAGAATTATTCATATATTAGTAATTGTTATTCACTTTCATGGATAACACTAACAAATCTGAATTATATTTATGAAAACCTTGTTAAAAATGGAACACGTTTGTACGCGACCGACGTCAAGCAGTCCGCCCTGCAAAGACGGCCCCACAACAAGAGCCTCAACATCAAAAGACAAGAGTTCACAGAGAGGAACATGTCGCGGTCCAAGGACAACGAAGACAAAGACATCAGGTCGACCCTGGCAGCCGCTGGCTTGTAGAGAGTCATCAGGTTGCAGGAAACTTGACTCGGAATCGATTGGAAACGAACCGGACGTCTGAAATTCAGGAACCGATGAAATGAAAGACACTCTGAGACAACAGGAACATTCTTTGGCATCCTCTCAATAACAAGTAAAAAAATGAGAAGAGGAAGGGAAAAGAGAAGAAAATGGAGAAAAGAGGAAGGAACAGAGAGAAAAGCAGAGGAGAAAAGTAGAAGAGGAAAAAATACAAAGAGAGGAAGAAGGAGGAAAAGATGAGGAAGACGAAAAAGTAGATAGATGAATGAAGAAGAAAAAAGGAGCTGAAGAAGACAAAAGAGAATATAGAAACTAATCGAACAAAATGAAGAGGAAAAAAGAGAACAATAAGGAAACGCAGAGGGAAGAAAGGAAGAGGTAGATGATGGAAAAAGAATGAAAATTAACAAATCGAGAAGGAAAAAGACGAGAAGGTGAATGTGGAATAACAAAAAGAAGATGAATGTGGAACAACAACAGCAACAACAGCAACAAATAACAGAAAAAAGAAAATGAGGACGAGGAAGAATAAAAAGAAAAAAGAAAAAAGGATGATTGAAGAAAATAGAGGAGATAGAAAAAGGGCACAAAGAAGAATAAAGAGAAAAAAAAATAAATAAAAAAAATAAGAAAGAAAATGAGGACAAAGAAGAATAGAATAAGAAGATGAGGAAGAGGAAGACGAAGAAAACGAAGAAGATAAAGAAGATGAAGAAGATAAAGAAGATTATGAACACGAGAAAGCCGAGAAAGACGAAGAAGAAGAAGAAGAAGAAGAAAATAAAGAAGAAGAAGAAGAAGAAGAAGAAAGAGGAAGAATAAGAGGAAGAAGAAGAAGAAGAAGAGGAAAAGGAAGAATAAGAGGAAGAAGAAGAAGAAGAAGAAGAAGAAGGTGGAGGAGGAGGAGGAGAAGAAGAAGAAGAAGAAGAAGAAGAAGAAGAAGAAGAAGAAGAAGAAGAAGAAGAAGAAGAAGAAGAAGAAGAAGAAGAAGAAGAAGAAGAAGAGGAAGAATAAGAGGAAGAAGAAGAAGAAGAAGAAGAGGAAGAGGAAGAGGAAGAAGAAGAAGAAGAAGAAGAAGAAGAAGAAGAAGAAGGTGGAGGAGGAGGAGGAGAAGAAGAAGAAGAAGAAGAAGAAGAAGAAGAAAAGAA
>NC_134819.1:32632567-32635067 GCF_046742065.1 Oratosquilla oratoria | reverse complement strand
GTGGGACGTGACTCCTTGGTTAAGAACTAATATTCCAGCCTGATAGAGAGCCAATTCGATCGAGTTCTAGAAGAGTGTTTTATCATTGCCCCAAGCAGCCAAAAAAAGAAGTGGTATAAAAGAAAATTATTATGACAACGTTGATGAAGAGAAACCCTTTGCTTTATCATAAAGTTGGCCATCATGATTACTTTATATTTCGTCTGCCAGGAGATAATGATGGATTTTTTTTATACTCAGACTCTTCACGTTATATAGAAATGTATAATACATAACAACAGGTCATGACCTTTCTAGATACTTGTCATGGCTCCCTTGTGGGACATGACTCCTTGGTAAAGAACCGATGTTCAAGCCTGATAGAAAGCCCATTCGATCGAGTCCTGGAAGAGTGTTTTATCATTGCCTATATCATTATCTCCTTATTCACATCTACCTCAACTATACCATCGTCACTGATGATTTCCACTACTCCCTTTACTACTAAATCTACTGCTACTGCAGCAACTTCTACTTTAGCAATAACAGTTGTTATTTACATTATTATAGTTTTTATAGTTTTTATTATTTTATTATTAATATGATTTTTTTTCGCATCCGACCTAGATATGGATCAAAAGGTCTCCTGTCGGCATGCTCCGCCTTTGTAAATCCTTTGACTACTATCTATATTACTATTACTACTAATTCTAGCACTATAACTACATCCAAAACTATCACTACCGCCACAACCGCTTATGACAGCACAACTATCATCACTAACACCACCACCACTGTTACTCTAACTATTGATACTGATCTTACAGTTTATCATTGTCACTCCTCTTGGTATTGTTACAATCGTTGAATATCTTCTCATAGATAACGACAAATGACTTAAATTCCTTTCGAATAAAGCAACATTATTGAAGAAGGTGTGGTTAAGAAGGGTTAATACATACAATGATATATTAACTAAGTTCCACTGCAGAGCCAGCGGCCTATCCATAATACAGCCAGAGCACCTTTTCCATGGAGGCTCGTTCCAGCTTGGCAAACTATATAAATGATTAATAAATTAAATAAATAGATGAATAAATATATAAAACATATGTTAATGAGTAAATATATCAATAAATAAAACGACAATTAAACAAATAGATAAGATAATCAATCAATCGATGAATAGAAATTAGTATGACAAAAGAAAATAATATAATTAATAGATAAATATATAGAAAATGATAATATAACGAATAAAATAATAAATAAATAGATAGACTTATAAAATATAATACAAATGAATAGAAGAAAAAGTCATTTATAAACTAGTAATCAATAAACTAATCATTAAGATGATTTATCAACCAATTAGATATATATAAAGTGAAATGAATACAACATATAAGAACATCAATATATCAGTGAATAGAATAGAAATAGATAAATAAATGAATAGACCAATAACCAAACAAATGAATAAATAAACAATTAAATGAATATATCAACATTCATCTGTTTGCTATCCTTTGTCAAAAGAAAATGTCTGCTTTAGTCTCTGGCTCCTCGTGTACATATCAAAGTCTCATCAGTAAAAACTTGCCTTCGTCTAGACAGGAAAAACTTGACCAGCGAAGGAATAGACATATTGTTTAACTAAAATAGCATAGTGAAAGCTACCCCGATCATGCTCTAGCCCCTTCCTTATAAAAAAATAAAAAAAAAAAAAAAAAAAAGAGGTCAAGGTCAAAGGATGAACGATAACTGGGTGTAATCAAAATTTTGACCACAGAATGGTCGGCCACATCTGAATCAAGCTGCCAGGAAGCATACAGAATGAAATATGTAAAGACCAATCTGGTGCATGTTTTTTGAGATCTACCTCTAAAGAGAAGTTTTACAAAAATATTTGTATAAATGTATACACATATACATGCAACTTGTATACATATACATTATGCATATATATATATATATATATATATATATATATATATATATATATATATATATATATATATATATATATATATATATAAAGCACAGTTCGTAAGCGAGCGGTTGTATAATTTCGTTCTCCTCCTAGAGTAATAACAATATCCGGGGGCCTGATGCCCACTGATGACGTGTATATGTTTGACTGTCGTAGAAATTATGTAACCTAAGTAAGTTATGCAGAGATTTAGATTGCTTAAGTAAACAATATTGCGTATAGGCTTGTAATAACGAATGTGATGGGAGAAAGGTTGGAGAAGAAGAATATTCAATTGGTCCACGATTGTGAGATCACGGCCTTAGGGAAGGATCTTAAATATAAAGCTTAAGATCATTGGACTAAAGAAATCATGACGTCACTGCAGAACATACCTGGGACCTAAATTGAGTGTTCTAGACGGGAGTCCCTTGGAGTACCATAAAGAACCAAGTGCAGTAGAATTCGTGAAGAAAGAAAACTTTTTGACAATTTTCATTGCCCAATACTAAAGATTAAAACTGAAGGAATGAAGGAATAGAACTTTAA
>NC_134819.1:32627567-32630067 GCF_046742065.1 Oratosquilla oratoria | reverse complement strand
AAAAAAAAAAAAAAAAAAAAAAAAAAAAAAGTTTGTTCTGGGCAGTGATGAAATCTAGAAATTGCGTAAAGAGGTTAGGTAGCCAAATTGTACTTAGACACATAAACATATATATAAATACATATAATCATGTGTATAATGAATGTATACATGTATGTATATTTATAAGTACATATTACAAAGGATTATAAAGTAGAAGCATGCCAACAGGAGACCTTTTGGTTCAAAACTAGGTTGGATGAAAAAAAAAAAAATTATATATGAATAAATAAATAAAATTACAATAATATATATAGTAATGAATAAAATAAATAAATAAATGTATATAGTTAAATAACAAACAGGTAAATAGTAAATAATAATAAATTGACAGATAAATAATAATAAAGGAAAATCAAGCAAATAATAATAAACAGACACTCTTATATATATCACGATGATTGATTCGGTTTAACATCGCAAAACTATCCTCTATCAGGAAGCAAGGACGATGCCCCTTACAGAGAGCTTTATACCGAGGGATTTAATCAACCATGACCTTGGTACAATTCGCTGATGGCAGAGTTCGAACAGCCATCAAGCCCTCTGCCGCAAGTAGCGACGCCTAGCCCGATCTGCCTACGCTTGCATATTTGCTTCCCCCGTCATTTGAGTCAGTCACCACCGATATATATATACATATATATATATATATAATATATATATATATATGTATGTATATATATACATATATATATATGCATATATATATATATATATATATATATGTATGTATATATATACATATATATATATGCATATATATATATATATATATATATATATATACATATATATATTGTAAATGTATTTGGGCAGGAGTTTTTCTCTAATGCATTTATCATTAAAAGTTATGGCTATTTGTGCATTAATTATTTTCTTAAAGGTATTTTCCATACATCTTATTATAGATTTGTGTTCCTTAGAAAGGAAATTTATGACTTGGATGTATGTAGTCATATTAGCTAGATCGTGATTTCGGGTTCAAGACCCTTCTTCAGTAGCTATAGGGATGTTCTTTCTTATCAGGATAAGAATTAATCCGATGAGTCTAGGTAAAGTTCAAAGTTTTATACTAGAGTTTCTTACTTGCTAATCACTTTTGGGGAGGTCACCTGGTATTTCGGGCAGTGACGAAATGTCACGTGCACTGGAGAGCCTCCGGGTTCGTGTTGTGGCGGATTGTGGCATGCTTGTGGTTATAGCGTTTTGTCTCGTATTTGCATTGTTGGTGTTTTGTCTCGTATTTGCACTAGTGGCGTTTGTCTCGTATTGGCGTTTGTGGTGTTATGTCTCATGTTTGTATTTGCAACGGTTTGTCTGCTTGTATATTTAGATTTGGGCTTAACTCTTTAATATACAATGCTTCTAAAATTGGGAGGCGTCTATCGTCAGTACATAAATCCAAGATCTCAGTGCTTTCTCTAGGGTCTCTTGCTAGTGTTATGCCATAGGCTTCTCTTAAGTGATTTTTAGGGGCTCCAGATGTCAGGTGGTATGAAAGGCGACGGGATAACCTCATTGTCTTCATGCCAATATAGGTAGATGGGAGGGCTTCACAGTTCCCTCATGTACAAGTGAACCTATAGATGACATGTGATTTCTGAAGTTCCTTTCTCTCTTGTTGGGGGCTGTTTCTAATAAGGAGGTGGCTAGTTTTCCTAGTTTTATAATAAATCACCAGGTTGAGTATTTTCTCTGGACTGACTGTTTTAATATTTCTTTTTATAATTTGTATGTATGAGTGTATTTGTGTGTGTGTGTGTGTGCGTGTGTGTGTGTGTATTTACCTAGTTGTATTTACCTAGTTGTATTTTACGGGAAGGGGAGCTATGCTCGTGGGATCCCGTCTTCATATCTCATTTTATCTAAACTATTTTTAAATTCATGTATTGTTTTTGCACACACCACTTTCTCATCTAACTTGTTCCAACTGTCTATTGCTCTGTGAGGAAAGCTGTTCTTTTTAAAATCTCTTCTATAGCTGTCTTTCTTGATTTTCTTTCCGTGTCCTCTTGTATTTCTGTCATCCCATTTTATCAGATTCTCTCTATCAGTAATTTCTATGCCTTTCATGATTCTGTAAATAGCTATCAAATCTCCTCTCTCTCTTCTTTGCTCTAGTGTCTGTAGTTTAAGTTTTTGTAGTCTCTCTTCATATGATAGTTTTGAGAGTGTTGTCGCTAAGTCGTTTGTTTACCTTCCGCTTGTCTGGCTGGGCAAAGTCTACTCCCTCCTCATCTCCTTCCATTTCCCTCAGTAATCCCTCCCCTTTTCCTCTTTCCCTACGTTCCCACTACTCCACGAGCAATTTCCCCCCCACCCTGCAAAAACACTAGGCACTTCTCTTTGCGTTGGGATCCACAGACTTCACTTTTCTTCAGAACGTCTTCTAAGCCGTCCATTCGTTGAAGTGTGTGTGTGTGTGTGTGTGTGTGTGTGTGTGTGTGTGTGTGTGTGT
>NC_134819.1:32620067-32622567 GCF_046742065.1 Oratosquilla oratoria | reverse complement strand
TTCTGTCCCTTTTTGTCTATTTGTTCAGCTAGTAAGTTAACTTAGTTTATTTATTCAGTTATTTTTTATTTATTTGTCCATATAATTGATCTGGGTTTTTTTCGCGCGTGTGTGTGTATGTGTGTGTGTGTGTGTGTGTGTGTGTGTGTGTGTGTGTGTGTGTGTGTGTGTGTGTGTGTGTGTGTGTGTGTGTGTATGTGACCTTTATCCATATTGCAATTAACATGGTATAACCACATACTGTTTCCACATCATTCATTCATTTCATTCCAGTGTTATGGTCTCTGTAGGATCATTGGAAAATCAACAGAGGCATAGAGGATTAGAATTAATTTGCGTTAAGGTTTCATAGCAAAGGTTCTGAATCTCCAAATCGCGTAGGGATGTGCGTGCACGCCTTTGTGAGTGTTATTTGTATCACCTATACAAATTAACTTCATCATAGTAAAAGCGTTTGAATCCCAAATACGGGGACCCTGAGTCCACAAAGCGTTGCATCCGATGCTATCCACCGCGGCGAGTGGAACAGAGAGGAAGATTGGATTGCGCACCTCATAATGGATGACACATTACCCAAATCGAAAATGGCTCGTCAGTGTCAGTTGTCATTTTGCAAAGTGACCGTGAAGGAGAGGAAGGGAGAGAGGGAGAGGTTAGGAGTGAGTGAGTGAGTGAGTGAGTGAGTGAGTGAGTGAGTGAGTGAATGAGTGAGTGAATGAATGAGAGGGGAGGGAGGGAGAGAGGATAGGAGAGGGGTGGGTAGAGAAGAGTAGGAGGGAGGGAAGGAGGGAAGAAAAGAGGAAGAGAAAGGGGTAAAGACGTTGATGGGGAGAGGATTGAAACATGGATGGAGGCAGACAAGGAATGACGAGATAGAGATACATCAGATATATATATATATATATATATATATATATATATATAAATACATATGTACATATATATAATATATATATGTACAACACTGAATGGATCCCCGTGATTATCTCTCTTGATGGTGTATTGGTCTAAGTCACTCGGCACTGATAACGTCCTCGCCGCATAGGTTCGAGTCCTCGGGCGTACCACGTTACAATTTCTGCGTGCGTCTAGATGGCTTAGAATTAAAGTGCATTGTGGTTGATAAATATGTATGTATATATATATATATATATATATATATATATATATATATATATATATATATATATATATATATATATATATATGTATGTATATATATATGCCGGAAAACCATCAAGAAAAAATATAAACTGATGACCAAGCGCTTTCGTCTATTCAGGGTACCCTAAGGATGTCCGAATAGACGAAAGCGCTTGGTTATCAGTTGATCTTTTTCCTTGGTGGTTTTTCCGCATATTTAGAATCACGAGTTCATGTGCTTTCTTATGCATATATATACATATATATATATATATGTATATATATACACATATATATGTATATATATACACATATATATGTTATATATATATACATACATATATATATACATATATATATTTATATTTTATATATATATGTATATATATATACGTATATATATGTATTTATATATGTGTGTGTGTGTGTGTGTGTGTGTGTGTGTGTGTGTGTGTGTGTGTGTGTGTGTGTGTGTGTGTGTGTGTGTGTGTGTGCGTATGTATGTATATATATATATATGTATATATATAATATTATATATATATAGCATATATATGAATATTATATATACTATATATATATAGCGATAGTTAGACCCATCCTTGACTATGCGGTACAGTTTTGGTCTCCGTCCTACAGAATGGACATCAATTCACTAGAATCAGTACAGAGAAGAATGACCATAATGATACATGGACTCTGAAATTTGCCTGGAAAGGCGTAGAGTGAGGGTGATCTAATAGAAGTGTTCAAGTGGATCAAAGGTTATAACAAGGGTGAAGCAAACAAGGTCATCATAATAAAACAACATGGCAGGACTCACAGTAATGGGTATAAACTGGACAAATTTGAGATTTAATAAGGAAATAGGCAAGAATTGGTTTACTAATAGGGTGGTCGATGAATGGAATAAACTTAGTAACCATGTAGTAAGCGCTGAAACTATCAGTTGTTTTAAGAAACGATTAGACAACTTTATGGATAGGGATGACAGGTGGTGATGGATACGGAGCTGCCTAGTGTAGGCTTTATGGTCTCTTGCAGTCTCCTTTATTCTTATGTTATATATGATGCGTAGTGTTCCAAGCAACGACAACATGATGTCACAATCTTCTGCATTTCACTTCTTATAACAATGTATCATTTAAAATTTTATTTGGCCCAACATACATATGTATATATCTATCATTTATACTTATAAAATTTTCATATTCAGTATTTAAAAGTATAGTCAACTCTTGAATTAGCAGCTGTGAGGCATAATCAGTTTATTAAAATATTACGAACCGTATGAATCATATGATGCGTAGTGTTCCAAGCAACGACGACATGACGTCACAATCTTTTGCATTTCACT
>NC_134819.1:32602567-32610067 GCF_046742065.1 Oratosquilla oratoria | reverse complement strand
AGAAGCAAGAGGAGAAGAAGAAGAATGAAGAGAAGAAGAAGAAGGAGAAGAAGGAGGAATAGGAAGAAAAAGGAGAAAGATAAGGAGGAGGAGAAGTAGGAGAAGAAAGTGGAGCAGAAGGAGGAGAAAGAAGAGGAGGAAGTGGAAAAGGAAGAAAAGGAAGAGGAGGATTGAAAAGATAAAGAAGGGAAGAATGAGGGAGAAGAGGAGGAGGAGGAGGAAGAGGAAGAGAAGAAGGAAGGGGAGTAGGAGGAGGTAGAGGAGGAGAAGGAATAATGTGGGGGTTAAGAGGAGAAGAGTGTACACGTAGATCTATGGAATAAATATAAACAAGAAAAAGAGGGGAGTAGAGGGGGAGGAGGAGAGGGGAGGAGGGGGAGGGGAAGAGTGGGATGAGGGGAAGGAGGTGGAAGGAAAAGAGGAGGGAGAGTAGGGGAGGAGAGGGATAAGGAGGAGGGGAGGAGGGGAGGGGTGGGATGAGAGGAATGGAGGAGGGAGAGTAGGGGAGGAGGGGGAGGGGAAGAGTAAGATGAGGGGAAGGAGGTGGATGGAAAGGAGGAGGGAGAGTAGGGGAGGAGGGGGATAAGGAGGAGGAGAGGAGGGGGAGGAGGGGAGGAGGGGGAGGAGGGAAGGAAAAGGGGAGGAGGGGAGGAAGGGGAAGGGAGTGGGAGAAGGGTAAAGGGGAGAAGAGGGAGGGGGAGAAGGGTGAGGGACAGGAGGGAGGAGGGGGAAGAGGGAAGAGGATGTGTACCCTGGGCAGTTCTTTGAGGTACTCTGTATCAGATGACTCAGCTTTTGCATCAATGAAGAAAGACACTCCGACTAGGCTGGAGACTTCTTCCTGTTAATTTCCATAATCAACAAAAAGAACGTTTTTTTTTTTTTTTTTTTTTTTTTTGAGGGGCGGTTTGTCTTGGCTCCTCAAGAGATATTGGACCCCTTTTGGACCCGAACGTTGCTGAAGGAAGCTTCTTTTTCGAGAAGAGGTCTGAGGTCCACCTCAACCGGTTTTCTTCTTGGTTCACACGACGGACATCACCGTTCTGCTGACGAAGCAGCGTTTTCTGAAGTCGCGTTGACACATGGGAGGGTCATACAAAGAGGAAGACGAGGGAGAGGATGAGAAGACCTTCATAGAGAAGAAGCGAAGAAGAAAATCGAAAAAAAAAAATAGAAAACTTTGAGAAAGAGAAAAAATGCAGGAAGTGGAGAGGGTCTGAACATAGAGAAGAAACGAAGAAAAAAGTCGAAAAAAATAGAAAACTTTGAGAAAGAGAAAAGACGCAGGGAGTGGAGGGGGTCTGAACATAAAGAAGATACGAAGAAGAAAGTCGAAAAAAAAATAGAAAACTTTGAGAAAGAGAAAATATGCAGGAAGTGGAGAGGGTCTGAACATAGAGAAGAAACGAAGAAGAAAGTCGAAATTTTTTTTTTTTTGAAAACTGAAAAAAAAAGATGCAGGAAATGGAGAGGGTCTGAACATAGAGAAGAAACAGAGAAGAAAGTCGAAAAAAGAATAGAAAAATTTGAGAAAGAGAAAAGACGCAGGAAGTGGAGAGGATCTGAACATAGAGAAGAAATGAAGAAGAAAGTCGAAAAAAAAAAATTAGAAAACTTTGAGAAAGAAAAATGATGCAGGAAATGGAGAGGGTCTGAACATAAAGAAGAAACGAAGAAGAAAGTCGAAAAAAAATAGTAGAAAACTTTGAGAAAGAAGAAAAGATACAGGAAGTGGAGAGGGTCTGAACATAGAGAAGAAACGAAGAAGAATGTAAAAAAAGAAATAGAAAACTTTGAGAAAGAAGAAAAGGTGCAGGAAATGGAGAGGGTCTGAACATAGAGAAGAAACGAAGAAGAAAGTCGAAAAGAAAATTAGAAAACTTTGAGAAAAAGAAAAGATGCAGGAAGTGGAGAGGGTCTGAACATAGAGAAGAAACGAAGAAGAAAGTCGAAAAAGAAATAGAAAACTTTGAGAAAAAGAAAATATGCAGGAAGTGGAGAGGGTCTGAACATAGAGAAGAAACGAAGAAGAAAATCGAAAAAAAGAATCGTAGAAAATTTTGAGAAAGAGAAAAGGAACAAGAAGTAGAGAGGGTATGAAAAATTGGATGGGAAATTAAAAGCAGAGGAAGATAATGAGGATAAGATGAAAGAAAAGTGTCACCGGATGAAAATACCAAGAAGGTAATGTCTCTTGTTTGTTCTTTTCGAAGAAGAAAGGAGAAAGTAGAAAAGATGGAAAGAATATAATGATATATGTTAACAAGTATCGGAGCAGGAAGAGAAGAAGGCGGAGAGGAAAGACAAAGAAGAGAGGAAGAGGAGAAACAGAAGGAAGAGGAAGAAGAAGGGGAAGAGAGGAAGAGGAAGAAAAGAAGAAGGAGGACGAGAAAAGGAAGTGAAGGAGGAAGAGGAAGAGAAAGGGAGAGAAGGAAGAAAGTGAAGGAGGAAAAGGAAGAGGACGGGAGAGAACGAAGAGGAGAAGAAGGAGGAAGAGATGGAGGAAGAGGAAGAGAAAGAGGAAGAGAAGAGGAGTAAAGAGGAAGATAGTGACTATACGAATTGTGAGTAATGGTGTTGATGTACTTTTTGGTGGAGATTGTGATAGTAACAGTGATAGTGGTAGTGGCAGTGATAGTGGTAGTGGTAGTTGTAGTGGTAGTGGTAGTGGTAGTGGTAGTGGCAATGATAGTGGTAGTGGTAGTGTTAGTGGTAGTTGTAGTGATAGTGTTAGTGGAAGTAGTAGTGGTTGTGGTAATAGTAGTAGTGGTAGTGGTACCGTTAGTGGTAAAGGTAATGGTAGTGATAGTGGTAGTGGTAAAGGTAGTGGTAGTGGTAGTGGTAGTGGTAGTGGTAGTGGTAGTGGTAGTGGTAGTGGTAGTGGTAGTAGCTGAGATGGTGATGGTGGTGGAAGGCGAGAAATAAAAGATGAAAGAGAAGAAGTAGGAGGAGAAGGAAAAGGAGGAGGAGGAGGAGGAAGAAGAAAAGGAGGGGCGGAGAAGGAGTGAGAGGAGGAATAGGAAGAGGAGGAGGAGGAGGTATAAGAAAAGGAGGAAGAGTAGGAGGAGAAGGAGGCAGAGAAGGAGGAAGATGAAGAGGAGGTGAAGGAAAAGGAAGAGGAGGAGGAAGAACAGGAGGAAGAAAGGGAGGAGGAGGTGTGCTATGATAAGAGAGGGCGACTGAGAGGCGAGCCAATTTCAATAAAGAAAATCTGCAGAAGAAGTTGAGAGTGCCATCGTTTGAAAACAATACAATATTCCTGCACATAGACCGAATCCAGACGAATAAAATCGAGAGCGAAAGAGAATTTCTTTTCTTTCTTTTGTTGTCTCTTAAGTTCAAAAAGGGGAACTCTTAAGATCAAAAGAAAGGATATCTAACCCCCTCCCCCCCCACCCAAAAAAAAATAGTTGCATCGCTTGGCCACATAATAGTTTTTTCCACGTTCCTATCATGATTTCATTTCTTGTAATGATCGACATTTTTTTCCTTTATAGATATGCTTGATTAATTTCGATATTAAATGTCAAGGGATAAAATACGTTTCCGTATTTCAGATAATGATGGCCCTTTTTACATTTCCCCTGCATATTTTGGTTCTTCTTGAGGCGCTATGCTCCGATAACGACAATATATTTTAGAAGCCTTCTTTATGGCAAAATTGGAATCGACACGCTTTTTCTATTCTCGCTCCTCGCAAACACGAAACCCATGTTATGTAAATTATATACGTACGTATCTTATATACCTGTATAAATATGCGTATGTACACATACACACACGTACATACAATGTACACACACACACACATATGTATATATGTATATATATATATATATATATATGTATATATATATATATTATATATATACATATACATATATATATATTATATATATATATATATATATTATATATACATATATATATATTTATATTTATATATATATATGTATTATATATATATACATATATAATACATATATATTTATATATATATATTATATATACATACATATATATATATATGTATATATATATGTATGTATATATATATATATATATATATATATCAGACAACCTCCTTGACAGTGGCGCACGGGATTTGAACCCACTGTACTTGGAAGCAAACTTCCAAGACACCCGCCTTACTCCGCTCGACCATCGACGGTATAAAACCTTGAGAACTCATAGTCAATCTGACTATCGAGATTGGGGAGGGCGCTCACTGCACCCCATACACACCATTTCACCCCAAGGCCAACCGCACACGTGGGAGGGGTAAGGACTGGAACGAATCCCTTTCACGCTATCGCCAACTTAACTATATGAGAAGGGAGGAGTGAGCTCCTTCCACCATCACTATCATCACCACAGCCACCACCACCACCTTCACATCATCCTTCGCCACCTCTACCTCCATCAAAACCTCCACCTCCTCCGTCACTATAACCAAAGTACGACCTACATACTAATCCCTATATATTTCCTTACATGTTTTTGTGACGGAAGTCTGGGTGAATATAAGTTAGACGAGGACTTGGAGGAGAGAAAGGAAGACGAAAAAGGGTAGGGAAGATGCGGAAGACGGAGAAAAATGAGAGATTAGGAGAGTGAGGAAGACTATTGTTCGTAGGAAAAATAGGAAGTAGGAAGTGAGTTGGGATGGTTGAAGATGTGGAGTGTAATTTTGAGGCGTTGGCGATAAGGTTAGTATCTATAATTTGTTTATTTGGACTATTTGGACCTAGCAAAGATCTCTCAGAAAAAGAAAAAAAATTAAGATCTGTATCCGAAATGCTGGCAAAATTCGCACACAAAAGCGAGGAAAAAATAAAAAATTACGAAAAATTTAAAGTCAACAAAATATAATACTAACATAACTGTTCGGCACTTCTCCATCTATAGGTAAGAGGGGTATGGAAGTGTGGAGAGATTCTGAGAGGAACCGCGCAGATAGAAAAGGGAACATAATAGGCTTTTGATGTGCAGGCATGATAAATATCCTTTTTTGTTGTACTTAAATGTAATTGTACAGTGATTGCCTGCAGCGACTGGTCTGCAAATTATATCTTCCTCTTATTTTGTTAAAGAATGCATAGTGTAGGCCTTATGGTCTCTTGCAGTCTCCTTCATTCTTATGTTCTTATGTTCTTATGCTTTTGTGTTTCACTTAAGTTTGTGAGAGGTGGCAATGAGGACTATGATAACGTGACTTTTGTCTCCTGCAATAATAGTACATGTATGTTGTGTAGAAATATTTGTAGTTCCTCTTTCTTGTTTCTAGTCATTTATGTGTATTTGGAGTATGTCTTAATTATGTTTGTTTTGTGTGAGCTGAAACTTCTCCCATTGCTGCAATATTATTTCGACTCTTTATCACGGGATGAGGGTTTTCCTACCTACTCGAGGTCTTGCATCCCTCTCCGCTTCGTCCCGTGCCTGAGAAGAGGGTGTAAAACGGGACTCCAAGACAGGCTGAAGGAGAACCAACTGTTGCCTTACTCCCCACTCATGGTACACTCATGCTGATTCTCGTCCAGGAGTTCATGCCAAGGGTGAGACCTCAACTGAAGATGA
Organism: Oratosquilla oratoria; assembly: GCF_046742065.1. Lineage (NCBI taxonomy): Eukaryota > Metazoa > Arthropoda > Malacostraca > Stomatopoda > Squillidae > Oratosquilla > Oratosquilla oratoria. The sequence continues at coordinate 32,604,487 of NC_134819.1, read as the reverse complement.
ACGAGCATCATTCACGGTCAAACTTCTCTCACACTAACATTAAATTCTAAGAGAGAGATGCAGAGGGGAAAACACACACACAAAAAAAATAATAATAATGAAAGATAATAATAATAATAATAATAATAATAATAATAATAATAATAATAATAATAATAATAATAATAATAATAATAATAATAATAATAATAATAATAATAATAATAATAATAATAAAATAAAATAAAATAAAATAAAATAAAATAAACTCTCGTTCTATTTGTGTGTTTTCCCCTCTACCTCTCTCACAACCTGTCAAGATGTCGTCACAATAAATCCCAACTAATAACCAAAAGTCCTCTGGCGATGGTGCGTGACGGTGGGAGCAGAAGATGACAATCCATCGAGACTCTTAGATACAACCCACATGCCAATTGGTGTAGACACAGCGGTCGCCATATGATGGAACTAGTGAACAACACGCCTAGACAGCAGCCTACAGGATTCCCTCTGCTCATCCAACATAGGGAAGAGGCTACAATAGACCTCCTAAACATAGCCTAACATGGCTGGATGCCGCTTTCTTAGAGGTCATCCAAATGTGGCAAGAATGATAACAATAACAAAAAACAACGAAAACAAGGAAGGAGCGACAGCTCTTCTAAAACCAAGGTTCCTCTGTTATACTCCCACCACGCCACTATTAGCGGAACGAACAGCCCCCATTCTCCCTCTGTACAAACTCGAGAACAATATACAATGATAACTCCGAAGCAATTATCCTCCCTCCCCACTAAAAGGTAATAATCGTCGCCGTTGGTGTTATCAACAGACCCAAGCACTAAAACCAATGACTGGAACTCAAAGCCTTCTAAGCTACATCGTATCCCTGAGCCCACCCAACAATGCCAAACAACTTGACCCATACCAAAACGTAGTGAACCCTGACATGAACTACCCAAGATTCTTTGTCCTGAGTTCTACTTTTACTAACAACCAGTAATTAACAACTTGACCCATACCAAAACGTAGTGAACCCTGACATGAACTACCCAAGATTCTTTTTCCTGAGTTCTACTTCTACTAACAACCAGTAATTAACAAAGAAATGCCCCATGAAAGTATATGATGAATGTATATAAAGAATTTGAGTGCAAATGCAGGAACCCCTGATATGTAGCTCCAAGGAGGATCTCTTACATTAGTACTAGAATCAAGAGCTCTCTGTGACAAAGTCAAGTCCTTAACTACTCTGGTAGACACCCCAACCCGAACAACATCTTTAACAATCACCACTAGTGCAGAGTAATCCACACTTCACTTCTGCGATATCACACAGAAGAAATGATGGAAAGAATATAAACACGATCAAAAGAAAAGCATATAAGGTTGAGAAACCTATAAGTGACAAAAGATCAATACTCCCACAATAGGAGTGACATTTAATCAACCACAACCTCAATTTATTTAATAGTAAATTGTCTAAGATGAAATAAGGAGATATTCTCCACGCCCATGTAGCTCCTTCACTTGGCAACGCTTTAGATCAGTGGTTCTTAACCTGTGGGGAATTCCCCACTGGTGGGGAATGGCTGAGTTGCCAAGTGGGGAATGACCGGTCGGACAGAAGAACCACTGTCTTTTTTCTTTTTTTTTTCAATCGATGTGTTTTTGTTTCTTCTTTTTTTTTCTGGTGTTAGAAATGTCAACACTGCATGGGTTAAAATCGAATTTGTCAAAGACCGATGCTGTGGTGGGAAATGGAGAGTTGGCTCACTAAAAAGTGGGGAATTGGAGAAAAAAGGTTAAGAACCCCTGCTTTAGATACAATAGACAACGATATCGCCGCATGGAAGGCATATGCGTGCACTGCTCCACCCCCACACATGGTGGTCTATATTTGAACCTAGCCAAATGTACAAACCATACCCAAGATCATTC
>NC_134819.1:32592567-32597567 GCF_046742065.1 Oratosquilla oratoria | reverse complement strand
AGAGAGAGAGAGAGAGAGAGAGAGAGAGAGAGAGAGAGAGAGAGAGAGAGAGAGATATTTCGATATCGAAGGATCCTCCCCCTCTCCCCCTTCTCCCTCCTGCCATGGCGCAGTAAGAGCCGCTCGTGAAGCCATAACCCGAAAGCTAACAACCCTCCACGCGCTTCCAAAATGGCTAGAGTCCATTACCTTAAGAGGTCCATCAATAGATTTTGCGGATACGAAACTAAGTGCCGATGATAAAATAATATCAACCATTTCAGTGCCGGGGGAGAACCTAACACTCCCGGCCATCACATTGGCCGGCGCCGGGTGATTTAATTTAGTTGAGAAGGCGGATTCCGGTCGATATGGAGTCTCGGTGTAATGTAGTTCAGTTCGAAGCTTTAAGATTTGTTTTAGATATACGCCTAAGCAAGATGCTGTAATGCCTGCCATTTATTTTATATTGTTTGTTTATTTGTTTGTTATTATTTGTCTGTTTATTATTGTTTGAATATCATTTATTATTATTTATCTGTCAATTTGTCATTATTTACTATTTACCTGTTTGTTTATTATTCAACTTTACCTATTTATTTATTTGCTTATTTTATTCATTATTATTTATATAATTGTAAATTTCATTCATTTATTCATTTATTAATTTGTTTAACATTATTATATGTATATATATATATATATATATATTAATATATAATTATATATATATATATATTTTTTTTTTTTTTTTTTTTTTTTTATCCAACCTAGTTAGAGACTAAAAGCTCGGCATGCTCTTCCTCCGTTAATATCTTTGTAATCAATCATTTGAGGTCTTGTTCAATGTTGATGTAGTGGGCGCTGAAACAAGTGGTTGCATTACAAAAAGATGAAATAAATTTATATATATAGATGTCAGGTGGTAAGGGACATGGAACTACCTAGTGTATACCTTATGGTCTCTTGGAGTCTTCTCCATTCTTGCTTTTATGTTCAAGACCACAACAGAATCCTATTTTGTATGCGGACTTCCTGCGGACATGCGGCCGATTGAGTGACGACCCTGTTTACAGAATCATCTCTAAAGCGGTCCATAAACGATCAATTATATTGCGCAATTTCATTGTCAATACTCTGAACTGACAATTAAATTGACCGTGTATGGGCAATATATCGCCCATACATGGTCGATTTAATTGTCAATTCAGAGTATTGACAATGAAATTGCGCAATATAATTGATCGTGTATGGGCCGCTTAAGAGACCCTAACAGGGCCAGGTTGAAGGCGTTATCACACTGGGCTATTTTTCCTCCGATTCTTGGAGCAGATTTGCATCCTGCGGCTTCCCCGAAAGGAATCTGACATGCTGGAGGAAGACAGTTTTCCTTCAGAATATCGAATGACATTCTATGTATTCTTTTTTTTTTTGAGAGAGAGAGAGAGAGAGAAAATAGAATAGTTTGACATAGTGATTTTACGGCGGAAAAGGTTCAGGTGGGCAGTTGGAGGAAAAATAGACCACTGCGATACCCCTTTCAAGAGAGGTTGAATGCGTGGGACAAGACTATGTCATGGAAATGACATTTATATAAAGAGGGATGTGATAAGCCGGGTGCTTCCCTGGAATCCTGCTGAAGGAAGATGAGGGGCCTAAGCCAGGAGGCGCGTGCCTGCGGCCGAAGCAGTCACCTTTGCCCTTTAGGGACTGTTGGGGCAGGTAACAGACACCGCTGGGAATAGGAGAGGAGTGTGGGATTCGAACCTATGACTATAGTGCATGCGAGACCAGCACGCTCCCGATTACGCAAACAGCGTAGCTGGGACGTAGGTTCAATTGATTGGTTTGAGTCTGAGATCTATCCTTTAGTGAATAAAATCAACTGAAGGTACTTATACTCACACGAGACTCAATCCAACACACTGTATGAAATTATGAAGATAACGAAAGCAGTTTATGGCGAATTTCAAATTACGACATTTTTGTTATTTTTCTGAGCAGAATTACGGGGGAAACTTCCTGCACTTGTATAAATCGTTTCATGCCTTTGACATCAAATTAATGTGCCCCACCACCCCCACACCCGTCCCCTCCGGGTCTTCGGCGTTCATAGTCGTAAATCGTCAGCAAAAATCTTAAGACTGGGAAAGCAGAAAATGAAGTAATATTTTGGATAATATTTTGTCTTCGTGAGATGCAAGTTCAAGCGACATTTTCGACAATTTTTCTTCCACTGAGGTAAATCTGGTTGAGGCCCAGGCTGAGCCACACTCCGAATATCTCAGAGACAGTGGCAAACCATAAGAGTCTTGAAGAGAAGAACCACTTTTTTCATTTCAGTTTTTACCCGTTAAAAAAAAAAAAAAAAAAAAAAAAAAAGAATCTGTGCCTTGGTCTGATTTGAGTTCGAAAGGTCTCCACTCTCAGCGAAGAAATATGAATGACCTGAGGACCTTCTCCATTTCCATGTTTTTATTTTTCCCGTGGGCTGCAAAGGAGCCATTTTCGAAAATTCAAATTGACCTCTTTCTCGGCTGAACTCAAAAATCTTCTTTTCGAACTGGAATCGTGGTCTGACGGCTCCTCCAAAGATGAAGATGACATCGTGGATTTGCAGAGGAGACAGTTTTGAAGTATGGCCGGGGAGGGGTTCGGGTGGAGGCCTGCCTGAAGGGACATCCACGCAACGGTGAACGAAAAGATATGGAAAATGGGAGGGAAGTGCTTGGAATATTAGAAAAGGCGCTTTGACTGGAAAAGAACGCAAAGAAAAGGAACAAAACCCTCACGACGAGAAGAGGAAGGAAGATGGAAAAGTTGAAAGGGTATTGATGCTCGTGTAGTGAAAAGGATTATAAGATAAAGGAAATGGGGAGAACCAGCAGGAGAAGAAGAGGAAGAGAGGAGGAAGAGAGGAGGAAGAGAGGAGGAAGAGAGGAGGAAGAGAAAGAGAAGGGGAACAGTAAGCCAGCAAGAGATAAGAAATGGGAGGAAATTGAAAAGAAAGAGAATTGTAGAGATGTGGAAATGAAGAGGCTTCAGTGACAAGGAAATAGACAAAATGGAAGAAGAATAAAGCGACATACTTTATATATTTCATTGCAGCTAACGTCAGACAATTTCATTCAATTAAAGGGAGGACTTCCCTCAAAATTAGGCAGTTTGTAAAAAAATATGTATTCAAAAGATTAGTATCTTTAGTCTCACAGTCAGAATAGAATCAATAATGTCTATTAATAATTTGATTGGAGTAACTCCTTTAATATTCGGATATTGTAGCAGCTGAATAAAACTATCTGAAGTTCGATGGAATAGAATCCATGATATGCAAAATGACCGCAACTGATACAAAGAACATGACTTCTACTCTTTACTAATGAAGTCAAGCCTCAGGTGAAAAAAACTACCTGCAGGCACGCGGCAAGACAAAATACGGATCATACGACCTGGCAGGAAGGGTGAAGGAGAAGGGGATGTAACGGAGAGAAGAATGGTCGGGTGAAATGAGGTTAGTCTTCTACGGAGGTGCGAGTCCAAAGCTCAGGTGTTAGCCTGGCTCTCCAAGCGTAGTCTTGGTTTATTTATGAGCCTGTGCACGCGCGCGCACACACACACACACACACACACACACACACACACACACACACACACACACACACACACACACACACACACACACACACACACACACACACACACACACACACACACACACACGACTTGACGGCGCAGTGATAGCGTTTGCAACTGCTATTACAGTGGTCCGAGTTCGAATCCCGCCCAGGGCTGAAATAATTTCAGTATCGCTGCGCTGTGAGTTGTTACTCCAACTCTCGTGGGCGGGGAGTTGTGTGTGTGTGTGCGTGTAAGGTCACAGCATTACCCATAGATCGGTCATATATGAGCTCTGAGATCTCTTTCGGAAGGGAAATAACTGTCGATCACGAGTCCAACACGTGATCCAAGACCATAGTGAATCACACACACACACACATACCAAGTTAGAGATCAATGATTATTTGAAAGAGATATATCCAGAGATAATGTTTCTTATCAATATCAGATTCAATGAAATTAAAGATATCTAGGTGGTAGACGGAAAACAGAATTTGTGGAGAAGAGACAGAAGATAAAATGGAAGAAGATGTGATTGTTACTGGGAAGGAAAAGATGAACCTGGATAACGTGAAGCTGGAAAAAGTAAAGTCTGTAACAGTAAATATGAAAATATAATTTGAGGAGAGTAGTAAAACTGCCATTGTGACGGGCTGCACCTCGTAGGGCAAGAGCATAGAGTGAGACGAATACCAAGATATATTAGATATGGACATTGCTTGAAAAATAAAATATACATATACATACATACATACATACATACATACATACATACATACATACATACATACATACATACATACATACATACACCAAAGGTTCCCCCTTACACGGGGGGTAGCCAAAAAGAAAAAGGCATAGAAATCACTCCCACCCATTTCATTTCCCATAGATTCCACTTCCCTCTACCCTCCTCCCTCCCTTCTATCTTGGCACCTTCTGGATGACGGGTCATCCCTGCATCTTGTCCACTGCCCTGGGTCAGAAGCAGTGTCGCAAGACACAGCACATCCACAGCATAAATTCATAAATTCGGCGACTCCCCCTCTCCGTCCCCTCATGCAGGAAAGGAGAAGGCGGGGAGAAATCCTCATATACTAAAGAATTAATAATATGAGAGAATTCAATCGTGAAGAGTGGAATTGGGAGGAGAGGAAGCGTCTGGAAGTGAAGAAGTATGAAGATATATACTTACATGCAGTAATAAACAACGTATCTATAAAATGGGTCGAAGAAACGATACGATTATGAGATGACACACCAACTAGACTAGAATTTTTTGAATCTCTGAAACACTTCTGCCTTACGGTAAAAAAAATCATATAGTATTCGAATTTTGTTTCGTTGTACGTGGTGCAGTGACTAAACTTATAAAACAGAGGAAATTCTTTGGTGGATCAGAC
>NC_134819.1:32555067-32587567 GCF_046742065.1 Oratosquilla oratoria | reverse complement strand
ATTAAGAGGAAATAAAAAACAAAATAAAGTATCAGAGAGAATAGAAGAATAAGAAGACAAAAGAAACGAAAAGAAAAGAAAAAGAAAGAGACAAAGAAAACAAAGAAAAAAGTGAATGGGAAAAAGAAAGGAAAGAATGAATGAGACTTTTCCATCCCACACGAGAGTCGCAGAGGGTTATTACTTTTATAAAAAGAAGAAAATAAAAGAAAGAAATATAAAAAATAAATAAATAAATAAACAAATATATAAATGAATAAATTAATAAATAAAAAATAGATTAATAAATTCATAAATGAATAAATTAATAAATAAGTAAATGGGTAACATACATACATACATATACCAAAGGCTTTTTCCCCCTTACACGGGGGGTAGCCAAAAAGAAAAAGGCATAGAAATCACTCCCACCCATTTTATTTCCCATATATTCCACTCCCCTCCACCCTCCTCCCTCCCTCCTATCTTGGCACCTCCTGGATGACGGGTCATCCCTGCATCCTGTCCACTGCCCTGGGTCAGAAGCAGTGTCGCAAGACACAGCACATCCACAGCAAGGCCGCTTCATAAATTCGGCGACCCCCCTCTCCGTCCCCTCATGCAGGAAAGGAGAAGACGGGGAGAAATCCCTTCGGGCTGCGTCAATTTTTTTCTCATACATACTTCCTCACCCCCCATCCCCCACCCACTCCCCCTCATGCATCACAGCCTCATCTATACACAACCCTTCTCCATTCACCCCTATCTTCTGTCCTCTCCCGTCCTTCCTCTACAGACATTCCTCTCTTTTGTAAAGCCCCTTTCACCCCAAATGGGTAAATGAACTTGTAGATAAATGAACAAATAATAAATTAATAAATAGATAAATAGATAAGCTAAATGAATAAATAAACTGATAAATAGATAGATAAGTGAATTAATATGTATATAAATAAGCAAATTAGTGAATAGATAAATAAACAAAGAGCTAAATTACTAAATAAAAAAGTAAATAGATAGATAAATAAGTGATAAACATATAAATAGGAAAATAATGAAGTAGATGAATAAATAAATAACACCATTTTATTTTCATCTTTCTTTCTACTCACAAAGAAAAAACTCAAACAATTACGATTCTCCATTACAGACATCAAAAGGAAAACTAGCGGAGCGTAACACCCACCGTAGATCGCGTCACAGAACATAAATTGACTCGAGACGTACCGGTTGACATGAGGAAGAAATTTGTCTCAAATAAACAAACAGACATGGAAAATGAATAATAAAAAATGCCTTAGAAGATACATGGATAACCTTTTGTCCTCGGTGACTGGTTAATTTTGAAGGAAGGGAAAACGTAGCAGACACTTTTGCTTTCACTCAACTACACATGCACAGTTTGTTTCTCTTCTAAGTATTACACTCTCTGGTGTTCTTTACGTTTTGTTGTAACAAGCGTATAAGCTTTTCTCTTATATATGTATAACTTGAGTCTATCATGATTTAATAAATTAATTTATATCATATATCTATGTCGTGAACGAATATGTTTTAAGTCAAACCTGGAAACGCTAGCAGCTGTAGCCTAGTCCTCAGAAGTGAAACTAACTCTGCGTATACAGCCCGATACAATGGCCCTATCCCGTTCTGATTTTAACTTAACTAAAATCTTCAATCAGTTTTACAACAGATTTTCCACTGCGTTTGGCCACAGGAATCTCGTACGAAAATGTTGAAATACTTCCTTATACATCAACTGATGAAATAAAAGATAAAAAGTATTTTCTTTCAAGTAGAAAAAAAAACAACGAGGAATAGATAAAGAGGGGTGAAAATATTTTGTATCTTTAAAGTACAGCTCCATCAACGGAGACATTGTTATAAAGTTCCTAAGCTCTGTGTAACTTAAGTTGTATACTGAGTACCATATGATGTGGGTGGGGAGGGAAGGGAGGAAGGGTGGAAGGGAGGGAACGGGGTAAGGGAGGGAACGGGGTAAGGGTCAGCAATTAACCTTATTTATCGTACGTAGAGGCAAATTTATATATTCATTTACAAGAGAAATCATTATATGTTTACAATATAATGTTAATCCATTTTTGTGTGTGTGTGTGTGTGTGTGTGTGTGTGTGTGTGTGTGTGTGTGTGTGTGTGTGTGTGTGTGTGTGTGTGTGTGTGTGTGTGTGTGTGTGTTTGTGTGTGTGTGTGTGTGTGTACGCGCGTGTGCGTGTGTGTGTTTCACCATGGTCTGTGGATCACGTGTTGGACTCGTGATCGACAGCTATTTCCCTCCCGGAAGAGAGCTCAGAGTTCGTATATGACCAATCTATGGGTAATGCTGTGACCTTACATGCACACACACACCTAGCTCTCCGCCCACGAGAGTTGGAATAACAAACCGCAGCGCAGCGATACCGAAATTATTTCAGCCCTGGGCAGGATTCAAACCCGAACCTCCGTGCTGGCAGCCGGGAACTCTCTACCAACTGCTCCACGAGTTGTGTGTGTGTGTGTGTGTGTGTGTGTGTGTGTGTGTGTGTGTGTGTGTGTGTGTGTGTGTGTGTGTGTGTGTGTGTGTGTGTGTGTGTCAGTGTGTGTGTGTGTCAGTGTGTGTGTGTGTGTGTGTGTGTGTGTGTGTGTGTGTGTGTGTGTGTGTGTGTGTGTGTGTGTGTGTGTGTGTGTGTGTGTGTGTGTGTAGACTCCTTTATAGATAAAAATAGGTTACTGGAATCCCTCTCTCTCTCAAAAAAAAAAGAGATATCCTGTTCCAATGTAAAATTAATTTTTTTGTCATCAACCATTCGACATTATACCAGTAATGCTGTTACCTTTTGTACATTAAAGCACACAAATCACAAATTATAGCTTAAGTGCTGACAGGACAAGAGAAATTGTACTAAGTATAACGCCACTGTTTCAAAAGAAAAATAATTAAATGAGCTATACTAACATACCAAAAATATTTCCCCCTTTTAAAAGGGGGGGGTTGCCGAGTCAAACCACATATCCACTACATGTCCATGGAGGTCCGAATGTCTTGTTACCCCTACCAATAGAAGTACAAGTATTACAGTAATGCAAAATACATATCCTGGGTTCAGTTTATTTACTGTAAGAAGAATAGAACAAAATAAGAAAACTGGAACAAAATGTTCCCATCTCAGTATTGTCATCTTCGGAGGAGCTGGTTTGCCGAATCTTTCAGTGAAGTCTGAATCTTTCAGTGAAGTCATATCTCATATCCCCCATGCACTTGCCTGAATGCATACGCTTATGTGTCCATACACTTTCAAGCAGCCTAAATCCAGGACATGTATTTTGTTTTTACTGTAATTCTTGTACCTTTATTGGTAGAGGTAACAAGACATTCGGACAACCCTGTACATTAAACCACATTTAACACACCTCCCATTTCAGCACCTCATAGGTCGAAAGGTCACTTCTGTCTCCCGCCACACCGTTCGTGTTAAGAACAATGCAGCGAGACACAGTTCATCCGCGGCTGAGCCCGACAGCTTAAGCTTTGTCATTTGGTGACCTCACTTGTCATCTACTCAAAATAATTCATGAAGCAGAGGAGAAAAATATTGCTTCGGGCCTTTCATCCATTTAATATTCCCCTTTCACTTCTATTTTTCATACTTACCTCCTTGCTCGACAGACATTCCTCGTGCATCCAAGGCCCCTTTCATCCCATCCATCCACCTCATTCTTGGTCTCCCCCTCAAATTTATTCCACTCAATTTCTAATTTCTACGAAAATAAATTATTACAAGAATTATTAAGAAAGAAAATGGGACAGCGAAATAAGAGAGATAAAGTCAATGCAGAATTAATGCAAAAACACGGAAGAAGGAATAAATGAAAAATGAAAAATGGAAAAAATGAGAAGAAAGAAAATTAGAAAAAAAAAGTCAGAATGAAAAGGAGAATGAAAGAAATGTGACGAAAGGAGAAATAAAAATGGAAAACAAACAGAGAAGGAAGAATAACAATTTTGATAAAAAAAAAAAAACAAGACAGATTAAGAACACATAGTTAATTCTTTACTACAAAGGTTGAGAAAATACGACGAAGTCTTATGGCAGACCCACGAACTACGGTTTTTTAAAGAGAAAGTTAGATAACTTTATGGACAGGGATGATAGTTGGTAACAGACATGTCTAGTGTAGGCATTATGGGTAGAATGTCTGGAAGAAGACCCAGAGGGAGACCTCGAATGAGATGGATGGATGGTGTGGATGAGGAAATGGACAGAAGAGGAATCTACATGAGGTTCAAGATCCAGCGGAGTGGGTGAGTGAGTGAGTGAGGCCTTTCGTCTCTTGCAGTCCCCTTCATTCTTACGTCCTTATGTTCTATGTTCTTATGTCAATACAATGTAACTTATACCTCCCGCTAGATTAATCTTAATCCATCAGCAATGGAATCCAGCATAGACGTGGCTGGCTTGACCCAAATCAGAATAGGTTAAGGACACCATCACATCGAAGGAGTTGAATGGGATCGCTCTGGCCTCCTGAGTCAAATTTTCCCCTCATGTTCGTCACTCAGAGGAAAACAGTTAGAAAGGACCCAGTGCTCAGAATGGTTGACTATATTCTAAGTAGATGTCAATGTTTGTCTGAATGTTTGGTGATGTGAATATCTAAAAAAAAATTCTGTTGACAAACGCTTTCCTAATCTGGGATTCTCCTTCTGCCGGAGATGGTTCTTAGGGGTAACGAAAAATGGTGGCTGTGGCTATGTGTTTACAAAGGATTTTACAAAGGCGGAGCATGCCGACAGGAGACCTTTTGATCCATATCTAGGTCGGATGCGAAAAAAACAAAAATTAATATTTTCCATCACTGTCGCACCGCTCAGTTTATTGTAATTGTTTGGTATTATCTAGAATTTTCCTTTTCAGCATTTCACAATTTTCAAACCCAGGTTTTCCTAATTGACTTCTAGATTATATTTGAATAGACTTTATTTTGTTTTCCCGTCGTCCTGTTCTTTTCTTACGTTTTTATCGGCATTTTCATTCGCCTAAACAGGTCGTCTGCTACAGTTGTTGGGAATAGTGGTCGCCATCTTGTTGACTTATATTGATGTTTCTAAAAACAAAGCTGCCATTGTTTTTGTGCATAGGGCGTGTAGAAATGTGCTGCCCTATCTACAATTCAAAATCCAACAGGCTAATTAAGAAGGGCACATTCATCACTATAAACCAAATGTGTGTCAACAAAGAATGTGGACTTGCAAGGTAATATGATGCATTGTACAAGTGTTATGAATACTTCAGTGCTGTATGAAAAATTTGTGTTCATATTTGAGACAGACACGAAACGTTTGAGTCTGTATCGGTAACTTTCACTAAACAAAACGAATAATGATAATTTGCCGTTTTATTTTGTTTGAAAATTTTCACTTGCTTTTTTTTATTGCAGATCATGCAATAGTCAACCCTATTACCAGAATCTATACTGTTTGGATCCAACCGTATACTGAAACACTGTGATGGTTAAAAAGTCAAATGTGATGATAATGAGATAGAGACTAAGCATCAGGTTACCTACTTACGAATTAAATTAGACCAGAGTTTCACAAACTGTTCCAGTACGTGACTCCTTTCAGTAGTACCAAACCCACCATGACTTCCCATCTTTATAAGTCTTCCGAAAACGTACTAATTTTTAATATCACAGCTACATTGTTTTAAGAATCAAAAGATTAATCACAGCAATCATATATATTATTTACCAATGCTTCTTAACAAGGAATGATTTATTCATGTACTTCAATGAGAAGATTGCATTTGCTTTTTTATACAAGTATATCAATACGCGGTCTGTAGACATACAGTTGGACCCTAAATAACCCCCAGAAAAAGGCTCATGACTATTTTGGAGGTCATTATCTGCCGTTTCGAAACCCCTGCCTCAGACCAAAATTTGTCTGGAGAGGTCTTCGCTGATAAAGCACTCGTTAAATGCTCTAACAAAATATTTTTTCATAGATACACACACACACACACACATATATATATATATATATATATATATATATATATATGTGTGTGTGTGTGTGTGTGTGTGTGTGTGTGTGTGTATACACACACACACACATATATTTATATATACATATATATATACATATATATATAAATATATGTTTATATGATATATATAAATGTATATATATATACGTATATATATATATATATATACATATATATTCATGTATATATATGTATATATATGTATATATATATATATATATATATATGTGTGTGTGTGTGTGTGTGTGTGTGTGTGTGTGTGTGTGTGTGTGTGTGTGTGTGTGTGTGTGTGTGTGTGTGTGTGTGTGTGTGTGTGTGTGTGTGTGTGTGTGTGTTTGTATTGAAAAACCAAGAAACTCCTGGTGTTTACACTTATTCAAAGCCATTTTGATTATGCTTGTAGCTCATGGTGCAGTGAACTATTCAAAAGAGATTAGTCTAACTTGCACGTGGCTCAAAATAAAATCATAATATTTATATTAGACTTGCCTTGCAGAAGCTATAGAGGAGCTTATGAATTTGTAAAAGTTGACATGTTGCCTGTTGATTACCGCTTTAAACAACTTAAGTTATATAATGTATATAGTATCTACAACAGCAATGCTCCAAAGTATCTAAGATCCATTTTCCAGACAGTAGTACATAACCACATCAGAAGCTGTTCAGGCTGCTACCAAGCCAGACACTCCTGTTCTTTCTATAAAAACAGCTTTTACCACACTAGTAATCTACTATGGAATGCCCTCCCTTCAAACATAAGATTCTTACCAACAAAGAATGTATATAAGTGTAAACTTAAAACAATATTTTCGGCTCTCAATTATTAGCCAGAAATCAGGGGTCTTTTTTTTATTATTATTATTTTTAATATATTATGGTGGTACTTACAATGCTTACTTTTTTATGTTTACTATTTGTAAAGAATTTTTCTGTGAATGAAGTTACCATAGATCTAGTCAATTTTTTGCTTATACTGGTCTTTTATGTTAAGTTTTCAAAATCAGTATTACCTACTCTTATATCAGTATCATCACTGTATCATATTATTGTTATTATTAACTTATTATATAATATTTGTTTAATACTTCAGGTACCATTACTTTTTTACTTTACATAGTGAGTATTTGTAAGTATTTATTATGATTAACATCTTCTGTTCTTATCTATTTACATTACCTTTTTCTTCCTTTGCATAATGAGTAATGTCAATGATTATTATCTTCAGTATTAATTATGATTTAACTTGTTCTTTTCTTAGCTATATTATCAATTGTTGAAATGTATCTGAATTCTTTGTTTTTTAAGGACACAATGGAAATAAGTTTCAAATGTTTGATTGTGTTATCCTCGCAATATAAAGAAGATAGACAGATTTTAACGGAAGTCGAGGCGGTGAGGGGAGTAGTTTAGAGAACTATTGAATGTGGAGGAGAATAGGGAGGGATTGGTAGTGGGAGGCGCTAAGAATAGGGAGGGATTGGTAGTGGGAGGCGCTAAGAATAGGGAGGGATTGGTAGTGGGAGGCGCTAAGAATAGGGAGGGATTGGTAGTGGGAGGCGCTAAGAATAGGGAGGGATTGGTAGTGGGAGGCGCTAAGAATAGGGAGGGATTGGTAGTGGGAGGCGCTAAGAATAGGAAGGGATTGGTAGTGGGAGGCGCTAAGAATAGGGAGGGATTGGTAGTGGGAGGCGCTAAGAATAGGGAGGGATTGGTAGTGGGAGGCGCTAAGAATAGGGAGGGATTGGTAGTGGGAGGCGCTAAGAATAGGGAGGGATTGGTAGTGGGAGGCGCTAAGAATAGGGAGGGATTGGTAGTGGGAGGCGCTAAGAATAGGGAGGGATTGGTAGTGGGAGGCGTTTAGAAAATGACAGTGATGGGAGAGGAAAATGGACGAGAAATGAGAAAAGATGAGGTGCATGGTAATAGGTACATGATCTGACTTGGGTACCTCCCTTGTAAAAGGGAAAATCCTCTCTGTATATAGATAGATAGTGTATCCTATTACCAATAAACCCAGCTATCTATCTACTTTCGCTCGAAGTAGAAGAATTTTATCATCACTTCCCGAGAAATATTCCGTTTGTGTCGAGTCCGCCATGTTCGATTTTGCAATGCGCGGGTGTAACTCATCACCGGAAGCTGGCGATAATGTTTTTTGCAGACGATGGATGTTAGAGCAGAGAAAAAAACAGCTTGGCATCTACAATTGATGAGGCAAATTGAAAGGAAATGCTTTGTTTTATTCTCTAGATGTGATTTACTATATATCTATGCCTTTTGACTATGGTAACCTCCTTGGTAAGAGGGGGGGGGAACCTTTTGGTATATGAATAGATGGATAATACATGTTTATATGTGGTATGCTTATCCTTCCTGTTGCTATTCTAGCCATGTGACACACTGATTTTCGTCAAACTTTAGACGGTTCGATTAGCCTCTTGGACCCTGACTCAGTTAGTGCCCACCCCCCCTCCCTCTCTCTCTCTCTCTCTCTCTCTCTCTCTCTCTCTCTCTGCTGCCAGATATCCGTGCTTCACTCTGCACTTCTCCTGCAGGAAGTAGTCAATAAAGATCATGTCGATATCAGGTTGCTAGCGGCGGATGCCATTCAGAGTTTCCGCAAGAATGTTCTCAGTAATGTCGTTGAGCAGACGCGCTTTTTAGAAGTGACGCTGAGAGAATCATGGAAGTCTTGCTCTCATCAATTCAGAGTTGGTCATTGGGTTCATAAGACTCCAACGTCCATGAATATTTTAGTGTTTTCTTTTTTTCTTATAAAACTGAGAAGATTTTTGTTCTTAAAGAAAAAAAAAAACGTGACGATTAAGTCTGGAATATTCTTTTTGAAGTTTGATCCATTCTGAAGGTTATCACCACAGTGCACTTCTTCCTCCTCCCCACTCAAAAAAAAAAAAAAAAAAAAAAAAAAAAAAAAAAAAAAACACGACGTTTTATATTTACCCCTTCCTCATTGGGTGGAGCCTCTTCTCTTCAATGCGAGGATCAGTTGTGAGCTGAATAAAATCGCCTGGCGTTTTTTAATTGCTTGATAATCGTCGTCGTCGTCATCGTCGTCGTCGTCGTCGTCGTCATCCTCGTTGTTGTTTGTTGTTGTTGTTGTTGTTGTTGTTGTTGTTGTTTGTTGTTGTTGTTGTTGTTGTTGTTGTTGTTGTTGATTATTATAATTATTATTATTATTATTATTATTATTATTATTATTATCATTATTATTATCATTATTTTCTATCATATTCTATTCTATATTTTTCTTTTAACCCTCCGCTCCAGAATTATTAAATGAATAAATAAAATTGTACGTTTAGTCATGGAAGACAATTCGCTGAAATCTGAGGCTTTGGCTAGATCAGGTTGGGTTAGGATTGAGTAAATATAACTAAATACGGTCTAGGATTCACAAAATACCACCATACCAAAGAGCATATTCACTATATATGATGTATTATTTACATATTGACGAAGGTATCGCTGTCTTAGGCTCCTTTTACACGTACCGACATTTTGCCGTGCGCCGTCCACGACACGACGTCGCGTTCTCAAATAACAATGGGTATCTCTGGATGCTTTCACACGTGGTCGTGACGTATGAAAACATTCATAGACGACAATAGTTATTTGAAAGCACGACGTCGTGTCGTGGACGACGCACGGCGAAAAGTCGATAAATGTGAAAGTACCCTCAAATACCAATACTGTCTTCTTTTACCATACTTTGAATATTTCCATTTGTTTTACCAGATGGCTTTGTTCAGCCATGGGGTGTCCTTTGCTCAATAAAATAAATAAATAAGTAAGAAAAAAAAAACGTGAGTTCAACTGCTCCTAACTGCAATATGAATTATATGATGTTCCAATATTATTTCAAATTGCATTTCCCCGCTTGGAGCAGTAATGGATATACAAGCCGAATCATTTCGAGAAAAGAATACATTGTTTTTTATTCATATTCAAAATCTAACGATTCTCGCAAATATAACCAGATGTTTTGACGCAGAGCTTCAAATGGTTACATAATTCAATTAAGGATTTTATATTGTGTAAGACGGTTCACAGAGTTGAATAAATAATAAGTACAAAGCGGCGTATACACGCGTCTCGTATCTTCCTGGTCGCGGGTTCGAGTTCCGCACTTCTCTCCGATTTCCAACAATGACTGTTACGTGCCCCAACAGCCCCTAAAACACAATGGGACAAAGGTGACGGCTTCGGCCGTAGCTACTCAGCGCCTCTTGGTGTAACCTCATTTTCTTATTCAGTTCTGAATGCTCATCAATGGAAAGGGCAGCCAGTCAACAGACTAGGCGAATGGGCTGTATTTGCTTTGTTATCATTTGTCCGTTTCTTTATTATTATTTGTTTGATTCGCATTTATTATTAGTTATATCAATTTATTATTATTTACTATTTATCTGTTTATTATCTAACTATACCTATGCATTTATTTATGTACTTTATTTACTATTTACATTATTATAGTTTTTATTTATTCATTTATTTGTTTATCATTATTATGATTTTTTTCGCATCCGACCTAAATATGGACCAAAAGGTCTCCTGTCGGCATGCTCCGCCTTTGTAGTCCTTTGTAAGTATTAATGGTATCAAGGTGGGAGAAGCCCAGACAGTAGACCAGTAGACATTAAATGGAGATAAAAGTGGAAAAGATCAAAGGAACAGATGAGGAGGAGGAGGGAAAACCAAATAAAAGAAACTAAGTAGAAAGGAATTTGAGTGATTTTGATAAAAAAAAAAAAAGGGACAATCCGGCATTTCGTCACCGATAATTCACAAGAGTTTGTATCCTTGATCAGTGATCAAAGAGGAGAAGAAAAGTATAGCAGAAATTAAATTGTCGGGAAGGAATTTGATTGATCCGCGATCAAAGGTGACTTTAGGCAACGACGTGTTATTTCCAATGACGGAGGGGAAGGATGGGAAGGAGGGAGAGGTTGATTACGTGTTTTGAGCTGTAGGGAACGCGTCTGCGGTGGAGGAGGGCGTAAAAGTCGACACCAACAAACGCAAGGAAGGTATCCCTCGAGGTACGAACGCGTGGGGATGAGACAGATGTGACCCTTTATCCAAAAGGAGCTAAGTTGAACTAGACACGAATGTGGTGGATGGGAGTGGATGGGAGTGGATGCGTGCCTTTGGCTTAACTACCCCCGTTATAAGGGGGAAGTAGCCCTTGGTATATAAGATAGATGAACGAAATCGAGATAACGCTCAGACTCATTCCAGGGTAAAGTTTCGTGACCTGAGATGAACCAACTTTCCAAGATGAGGTCTCCACTTGGGCACAACACGCTCAGCAGTTTACATCTTGTTCTGGGCCTCCCAAGGCTGCACGCAAAAACATAAACAGAAATTACCAGCAAACTAGAGGACCAACGAAAGCGTTTCATCAGCGAAGAAGAGTGTTTAAGGAGGAACATAAAGTGAGGGCGAGAGAAACGTCTGGATGGAAGTAAAGTCCCTTTATACAGAGTTGCGACAACTCCGCAGAATGGACACAAAATGGCGGGCCGTACGGAGTTGTCACAACTCTCTGTATAAAGGGACTCTGTGTAAAGACTGTTGGTGCATCCGAATGCACAACAACCCAGCATACGCAGTGAACAAACACAATAGGTTCGAAGAATCAACAGCAAGAACAAACAATAACAGAGAGCAAAAAAGATTTGGCCACAAAATGGCTCCCTAGGTCATTTATCGTGTCGTCATGTCACAACTGTTTGAAATTACTCTGGATGGAACAAGCTCGACCTTGAAGGTAAGGCACCACAGAAAACGGAGTGTGGGTATTATTCGCTAAATCGAGATTATAGTGTTTACATTGTTGTCCATGGAAGGACATTTTCTTTTTTCTTTTTGAAAAAGCACACTTGGATGATAAGCTTTCGAAAAGAACTCTGCAACTTTACCGTTCAAGTTTAATCTTACGAGTATCAAAAATGTCGCTGTCTGCAGTTAAAAATGTATCTTTGAAACTATATCCAGTTTAACAACATTAATTGTTACATTAAAAAAACACAGAACTATATGAAAAATGCATATGGGCCGAGTGCAACTGAAAACAACAAATATTTTTCTTATGTCACTTGAATATAACACAGGCAAAATCTAATAGTATACTATTCATTAATCTTCCAAAAACTTACACCCCAGAAATCCAGAACACTACAAGAGCCTATGCAGACACAAATTGCTAAATAAATATAAAAAAAATTCAAGAGCAAACAATATATTACTAGATTAAGTGCCTCCAATATATACATATATACATATATATATATATATATATATATATATATATATATATACATACATATATATACATATATACATATATACATATATATATATACATATATATATATGTATATATTTATATATGTGTATGTATATATATATATATATATATATATATATATATATACTGTATATATACTTTATGTATTCCAATGAAATACAAAAATTGCATTCATCCTGTGTTCGAATCACTGTACAGCTCAAATGGAATATATACACAAAATCGTTCTATCTATATCTACCCAATATATAGAAAAACCTAATCAACCATCCTACGTTCAGGAAGATGCATAGATCTCGTAGTTCATTCCATCTCAACATGCATGAAATGTTTCTCCAGGATTTTTTTTTTTTCTTATGTGTTCGCACAACTTTGCAATAATCTGTTCCATCTCAATATTATAAAGAAAAAGAATAGCGAAAGAATATTCAGAATACACGAAGGAAAATGGATAAGATTTTCTATAAAGTAAAAAACAACATACTTCGGCTATGTGTATACCTGATTTACTTCTTGTAAAGTTGACCTTATTCCCATGGGAGAAAGCGGTTTCTCTCAACGGTCAGTGCTCTCCATGACCTCACTCCATTCTTCAGAGACCGTTCTTCAGTCGGAGAGCCCATCTCGGAAAAGAAAAGAAGTCAATGGCGAAAGGTTCTGTCCACCATTGCCGTTCCGGATTTCATCGACCGGCAGACCTCTCGAGACCTTCCAGCTAAGAAACAGGGTCAAAGGGTTCTTCGGCTCTGGGCGCCCCTGGGAATCCTGTGGAGCCACTGCAGTTTCCAATGGCTAAGAAATGGGTCGGTAACCTCTGGAAGAGACTGTGGAAGTTTCTTTGATGGATAGAATCCTTTGTGCCAGCAGTGCTTTTTAGTACACAAGTTAATGTCAAATATACATGCTCTGTTTTATTGCAGTTTGAATGCCAGTCAGTGTTAATTCCTCGATGATTTGGTTTTAGATTTCTTGTCGTCACAATTTGTTTATTTGAAGTAGTGATGTTATCTTTTGATGCTGGAACAAGTTTCTCAAAACCAGCTGCCCTGTCGGGGTTAATCCTGTCAAGTGGAGATTTGGAGCGCGTGCCAAAAGTAGACGACTCCTGGGTTAAAGACCGGACGTATCAGATATGGAATCTTGTCTCGTCGTGTTTTTTTTTTTTTTTTTTTTTTTTTTTTTTTTTTTTTTTTTTTTTTTTTTTTTTTTTTTGTTTGACTCTGAGGACTATAGAATGCAACGGCTAAGTAACATCAATACAGGCCTTCATAGTCGGGGAGGGATGTTATTAAATTTATTGTTATCACCATCATTATCATCAATATTAATATTACTGCTATCAATATTGATATTATTACAACCAATATTAATATCATTATAATCAATATTAGTATTATTATAATCAATATTGATATTATCATAATCAATATTATTATTATTAATATTATTATCAATATCTATATCATCATCAGGTGTTTCCGGCGGTTAATATCATTATTAATATCAATATTAATATCATTATAATCAATATTAGTATTATTATAATCAATATTGATATTATCATAATCAATATTATTATTATTAATATTATTATCAATATCTATATCATCATCAGGTGTTTCCGGCGGTTAATATCATTATTAATATCAATATTAATATCATTATAATCAATATTAGTATTATTATAATCAATATTGATATTATCATAATCAATATTATTATTATTATTATTAATATCTATATCATCATCAGGTGTTTCCGTCGGTTGACCCTCACGCCAAGCCAACTTGACCGCATGTCAGATCACACAATAGGGGTTCCGTTGAAGCTTGTTGCTACCACCACGATCTGACGTCGTGTAGCTAATACATGCGCGTGCGCGTGTGCACGCTAGTACAGAGTGAATCAATGACACTTAATTTACAGGCATTTCTTGCAACAGATGCTCGACACTGCTACCACTCGCTGACCACAGCGATGTTTATGTTCAAAGAAGATAAAATATAATAATTTGACATATAAGGTGGATTTTGAGCAATTTCATTACAGGAAAATTCTACTGCTTATAATGAAATTTACTTAATCTTATGAACATGTACTTCCGTTCACCTAGGCATGATGCAATCTTATGAAAGGGGGGGGGGCTCGACCGCGAACGTTGTAACAGGGGAGAAGTTGATAGGGTTGGTGAGGGTCCTATACAGTAGGGGTAATACAAACTGATGATGGAACGTTCTCTATGTCGAAGCCATGGGGAACTCTTTGGATATTTGTGCAATACGGTCAAAATCGATGTTGTCAATTTCGACGTCGTCAATATCGATGTTTTCAATATTGATGTCGTCAATATCGATGTTGTCAATATCAATATTATCCATATTAATATTATCAATATCGATATTATCAAAATGAATATCATCAAAGTGAATATCATCATTATGGATATCATCAATAGCTATATCAATATCATTATCACCAATATAATTATCAACATCAATATTATCAATATGATTATCATCAATATCATTATCAATATAATTATTATCAACATCAATGTCTTTACCATCGTCAATATCATTATCATCATTATCAATATCACCATCATCATCAATGATATCATGATGATCATCGTCAATATAATCATCATCAATATCATTATCACATCATCAATATCATTATCATCAATATCATCATTCCCACCATCAATAACATCATAATCAATAACATCATCAATATCATCATGATCATCATCATCATTATCATAAGCAGCATCAGCATCATTACCATCATCATCAATATCATCAACACCATTATCATAATCAATATCATATTCATCAATATTATTATCATCATCAATATCATCATCATCATCATCATCATCATCAATACCATCATCAATACCATCATCAATATCATCATCGTCATTATGATCGTCATCATTATTATTATTATCATTATAATGGATATTAATATTATCGATACTGGTATTATTATTCTTAATATTAATATTAACATTCTCGGCATTGATATAATTATTCTCAATATTGATATTACTCTCAATGTTGGTATTACTATTCTCAATATAGATATCATTATTCTCAATATTGATATTCCTAATATTGATATTATTCTCAACATTAGTTTGATCATTTTCTTTATTGATGATATTATTCTCAATTTTGATATTATTATTCTCAATATTGATAGTATCATTCTAAATATAAATATTATCAATATGAATATCATCAAAATGTATATTATCAATATGAATATTATCATTGTGAATATCATCAAATCGAATATTATCAATACGAATATTATCAATACTAATATTATCAATAATAATATTGTCAATATATTATCAATATGAATAATATCGATATATTATCTACATGAATATTATCAATATAAATATTGTCAATATGAATATCATCAATATTTATATTAAGATTATCAATATTGTCAAAATCTATATCATGAATATCGATATCACCAAATCAATATTGATATCACTATATCACTATTGATATTACTATATCAATATTTATATCAGAATATCTCTATATCACTATCTCAATATTGATATCGCTATATCAGTATTGATATCACTGTATCAATATTGAGATTATCACTATTGATATCACTATCACTGATGATATCACTATATTGCTATTGATATCACTATATCACTATTGATATCACCATTGATCATATCACATCACTATTGATATCACTGTATCACTGTCACTATTTATGTTGATATCACTATATCATTATTTATATCATTATTTCACTATTGATATCACTATTTCGCTATTAATATCACTATACCGTTATTGATATCACTATACCGTTATTGATATCACTATATCGTTATTGATATCACTATATCGTTATTGATATCACTATATCAATATTGATATCACTATATCGTTATTGATATCACTATCAATATTGATATCACTATATCAATATTGATCACTATATCAATATTGATATCACTATATCAGTATTGATATTACTATACCACCACTGATATCACTTTATCACTATATCACTTTTGATATCACTATAGATATCACTTTATCACTATTTATATCACATTATCACTATTGATATCACTATCACTATTGGTATCAATATATTAATATTGATACCACTATAACACTATTGACATCACTATTATCAATATTAATATCACTAATGATATCACTATTATCACCATAGATACGTATCATGTGATAACATTGTTATCACTATTATCACTATTGATGTTAATATTATCACTATAGATATCACTATTATCACTATAGATATCACTATTATCACTACTGATATCACTATTATCACTATTGATATCACTATTATCATCAATAACATTAATATGGTTAATATCATCAATATAATTATGATCAATATAATCATAATATAATTATCATTATTATCATTATTATTATAATCTTTTTATTATTATTCCTTATTTCCTTTTTTTAACGAAGGAAAGTTGTATTTGTTAAGAATGACACTGAAGGTCTCATCAGTCTTGTTTTCGCCAATTCAAAGTTGGTCATTGATTTCATGAGACTCAAACTTACATGTTTATTTAGTATTAGTTTTCCTTTTATCTTACCAAACTAAAGAGAAACTTCTTGTTCTCAAAGATATTAAAAAGAAAAGCTTAACGATTAAGTCTGAAGTATCCTTCCTGAAGTTTAATCCTTTCTGAAGTTTGTATCTGCAGTACAACTCCGGCTCCGACCCAGACCAAAAAAAAAAAAAAAAAAAAAAGGAGAGAGAGAGAGAGAGAGAGAGAGAGAGAGAGAGAGAGAGAGAGAGAGAGAGAGAGAGAGAGAGAAACTTATCGAGTGGTACTTTTTCTTTTACTAAGTCTCCCGCCACCATCTCGGTAATAAAAATGTACTTGTTTACCTCAATTACCCCCATCAGTATCACGTACAACTTTTCCTTTTATTCTGGCTGTCGTTATACGATTTTATTCATTTCCATAACACCCCCCCCCTTTTCGGTTGGTAAGGCTCGTTTCACGTATCGACTTTTCGCCGTGCGCCGTCCACGGCATGACGTCGTGCTCTCAAATAACTATGGGTGTCTATGGACACTTTCATACGTCATGACCACGACCACGCGTGAAAGCGTCCATAGACACCCATGATTATTGAGAGCACGACGTCGTGTCGTGAACGGCGCACGGCGAAAATGCTAAACGATCCTATGGGATCGATGAACGAAGCTTTGGAAACACGAGAGTAAATCTCCTAATGTTATCCCTTTGGCTTCTTAACGCACACGTCCCGTTTTCTGTGGTGCCTTAACGTCAGAAGTAAGTTTGTTCCCTCCAAACGTTCTTTATCCTTTTTTTTTTCATCATGCTTCTCCTCAGGCAAGCCTGTTACACCAAGGGAACAACATTGGTTGGCCTTCGACTTTGTTGGTCATTTTTCTTTTTCTTTTTCTCGTACAACTGTTAAAAAAAAAAAAAGTGAATTGTACCTGAAGTATCAGCTCCCATTTCGAAGGACAACTGCTGTCGACCACGAGTCCAGCATGTGATCCAAGACCATGGTAACTGAACACTGAAAACTTTTTGCCAAATATATTTACCATAAACGTTTGGGAAAATGAAGTCTTTTTGGGTCATGCTACTCAAAAAACACCTCTTACAACGTTTTCTTGCTTATCTGGTTTCCACTCTTAACATTCTTCGCGGACGCGTTCCCAGTCATGTTCAAACATGTAATCGACCTCTTTCCTCTTCCTCTCTCCTCCCTCCTCCCCTTTCTTTCCTCCATTCCCTATAACGCGTCTTTCCTCAAAGTCCTCTTTGATGAAATTTCGACCAAATTCCTTTCCGTTTTTTTTTTTTTTTTTTTTTTTTTTTTTTTTTTTTTTTTTTTTTTTTTACGATTCCATCCCTTTCCCATTTTCTTTACTGATTGACATATGCCTTGTTCTGTTGTTTCTCCTTTCAAACTCACTCTCGTTGGGATGGAATTCATGTCAATGCTTTATCTTTGTTTCCACAGCCTCTGTCCTGACTGCAGTGTATTAGTGGTGTGTCTCGTTTCTTTTTTTCGACATCATTGTTATTGCTTCCTCTTTTTTCTTCCTCTTTTTCATACTTCTATTCTTTTTCGTCTCTCCCTTTTCTTCTATTTCCTCTTGTTCTTCTTTTCTTTCGTCGCCTCCTTCATCTTCATCTTTTTTTTTCTTTCTCTTTTTTTCTCGTTGTTATCTACTTCCTCTTCTCCCTTTTGTTTTTCTTCCTTGTTTCCCTTTTCTTCTTCCTATTCTCCCTTTTCTTCTTCATCTTCTTCCCTTTCTTCCTCTTCTCCCTTTTCTTCTTCTTCTTCTTTTTATTTTTCTTCTTCTACTTCCTCTTTTTTCCTTCTCCTTCTTCTTCTCCTTCTTCTCCTTCTTCTTCTCCTTCTTCTTCTTCTTCCTCTTCTTCTTCTTCGTCTTCTTCAATTTCTTCTTTTACCGTTTTTCCTCTACCATTTCTTCCTCCTCTTTTCCTTTTCCTTCTTCTTCCTCCTCTTTTCCTTTTCCTTCTTCCTCTTCACCTTCCTCTTGTTGTTCTTGTTCTTGTTGTTCTCGTTGTTCTTCTTCGTAATCTTGTTCTCCTGGTTTTTGTTCTTCTTGTTCTTCTTGTTCATCTCATTCTTGTTCTTCTTGTTCATCTTCGTGTTCTTGTTCGCGTTATTCTTCCTCTTGTCGTTCTTGTTCTTCTTGTTCTTCTTCTTTTTCTTCTTGTTCTTCTTGTTCTTCTTCTTTTTCTTCTTGTTCTTCTTGTTCTTCTTCATCTTGTCAAAACAACCGCACCTTTATACGCTCCCTGACCTGCTTGTTATTCACTTAATTTTTTTAATTCACCAACGTATATATTTTTCCCATGTAAAAAACTATTTTGTATCATATTTTTTCAAACAGAAAATCATCTGGGATGAAATGATATTCGAAAGTATTACTCAAAGCATGATTTCACTTTTTAATCTCACGAGAGGAACTTTTGTAAATAAGTGTATTTGGCCTTTGTAAATCACGGACGGGGGAAGGGGGGGTCCCTATGATAAAGGCATCTAGTGACACAGCAAAGACATAGAAGTACGACCAATGCGATCACTGTCTCCTAAGACTTAATGTAGATCATTCTTCAACATGGAGGTATTTCTCTATGATGTATAAAATCGTCTCACGACAGTCAGCTAAAAGATATAAAGACCCCCCCATGACATCAGGTTTGGTTAGGTTAAGTTAGGTTATTTTATGTTAAGACAGCAGTAGTATTGCTAACTACTAATTGGGATTTCCAAAGCAGCCAAATCGATGGTAATACTAATCGAACATGGCATATTATTTACGTATCAACGACAATATGGTCCACCTTAAGTGGCAATATCATCGACTTCAGTTACTTCATAAAAGCCCCCCTCCACAACTATGTTGGGGACAAGTTGATGTGTGTGTGTGGGGGGGAAGGGGGTGAGGATGTCCATAGTGCAGTGTCATGGGTTACAACTAACTTAATGAGTATCACATCATGCGACGGCGATGGTTGCGGCCTGGTTATGGACAATTAGCTTAATATAATGACCACCATCTCCCCCTGGTTAAAATACGATAACAACCTTTCGAGTCTAATGACTCTTGAGGGAGACTTTGCTATAGCCACCAACAAGCTACAACGGCGGCGCAGGACAGTGTGACACCGGCCTAATTAAAAGTATCTCTCGCCAAACTATTTTATTTGGCGAAAGGAAACCCTCCTTTGGTTATGGGCTTACGTTCAGGAGGATGAAGAAGCAAAAGTACAAGAAGGTGAATGAAGAGGAGAGAGGAAGGAAGACGAGGAGGAGGAGGGGTAAAGGAGAAGGAACGAATGAGGAGAGAGAAGTGGAAAGAGAAGAGAGGGATGAAGAAGAGGAAGGGGAGGAGGAGGAGGAAGAGGAAAGGAAGAAGAAAGAGAAGAAGAAACGAATGAGGAGAAAGAAGTGGAAAGAGAAGAGAGGGATGAAGAAGAGGAAGAAGAGGAGGAGGAGGAAGAGGAAAGGAAGAAGAAAGAGAAGGAGAAGAAACGAATGAGGAGAAAGTGGAAAGAGAAGAGAGGAATGAAGAAGAGGAACAGGAGGAGGAGGAAGAGGAAAGGAAGAAGAAAGAAAAGGAGAAGAAACGAATGAGGAGAAAGAAGTGGAAAGAGAAGAGAGGGATGAAGAAGAGGAAGAGAAGGAGGAGGAGGAGGAAGAGGGAAGGGAGAAGAGAAGAAGAAAAGGAAAAGGAGAATTGGGTAGTAAAGGAGAAGAAGGGTAGATTACATGTATACAGGAAAAGAAGCACCTCCATGATGGATATCTTTACATAGTACTGGCTAACTCCGGCTTTATTTCTAAGTCAAAACATTATGTTTAAGCTGTTGAGAGTCCGATGACGAACTTTGCAAATTATCTATTGCTGACTTCAAACGATTCTATTAATTTGCGGGGCAAAACCTCGTGTTGAGGCTGTTAAGGCTATCCTCAATAAGCACATTGGCTATACCAATGCTCTAGAGATTTTTTCTAACTTGCAGTAGACGATTTTAATCTATCCTGATACAGGAATCATACTAAAAGATGATCCAGCTTATCTCGTTCAAAGACCCACACAGGAGAAAAATCTTTGTGATGAAGGTATCACAGGAAGAGATTAGAGGAGAAACGAAATGGGGGAAATCAGCGCGAAAATAAACTATACACCGTGAGAAAGGCGGAATGACAATAAACATGAAAGAAACAGACATAAACACAAATTGGGAGAAAGAAAGAAAAACGCAAACAAGAAATAAGGCGACATTGCGCTCTTCATCGCGATTCCTTTTGACGAGATTCCTCATCCGTCGTTCAACTAAATAAGTACGTTGATAGAAATAGATTTTGATTGGCCAAAAAAGAGCACACACATACACACACACACACACACACACACACACACACACACACACACACACACACACACACACACACACACACACATACATACACCCACAACACACACATACACACACACACACACACACACACACACACACACACACCACACAACACACAAATACACACATACACACACACACAATATATATATATATATATATATATATATATATACATACATACATATTGTAACTATGAGAGAACTGTTACTAGCAAATACATGCATACATACATACATATATATATATATATATATATATATATATATATACCTTTACCTCAAACCCCTCACTCTCTTCATTTCTAATTCTAACAGACTCCACTACACTCTAAAAACTCTTGACTGTCCTTAACAGCTTTCTTCCTATCCCATATAGCTGCAATACATCCCACGGTGCCTTCCTGTCTACCCTGTCATAAGCCTTTTCTAAATCCATAAAGACCCTAAAAACATTCTTACTTTTTCCTAAAGCTTTCTCACATATCTACCTTACGACAAAAATCTGATCCACGTAAACCCTACCTGTCCTAAATGCACACTGTTCCTCACCAATTACTCCCTCTGTTCCTCTCCTAATCCTCTCAATCAAAACCCTCCCATAAGCCTTCCCAATTACACTCAACAAACTGGTCCCTCTGAAACTACTATACTCACCTTTGTCCCCTTTCTCTCGTAAAGCGGAACTATACAGGCACTCCTCCAGTCCTCCGGCACTCTACCCTCTTTTAGACAAACATTAAATAACCTCACCAGCCAGTCCCCCATCGCTGTACCTCCCTTATCTTAGACACTCCACATAAAACCCATCCAATCCAGGTGCCTTACCGGCTCTCATCGTTTTAATTACTGCTCTCACGTCATCTTTCCTTATTTCTCCTCCATTTTTCTCATTCATCACTCATTTTCTTATCGCTTTCCACGGCAACTACCTTTCCCTCCCTATCCTCCTTCACGTTTAGCAATTCTCTAAAATACTCTGCCCATCTTCCTCTTACTGCCGTCTTTTCCATTATCACCTCTCCATCTGCACCTTTTACCTTTTCTTCTCTATCTGTTTCGCCTCCTCTTCCTCTTAATTTCCTTCCAAAACATTGTTTTATTACTCTCACAATTTTTATATACATACACACACACACACACACACACACACACACACACACACACACACACACACACACATATATATATATATATATATATATATATATGTATGTGTATGTATGTACACAGTATATACATATTGTGAAGTGAGGAGAATGGCAAAGAAGAATACATAAAACTGATGTTCATATATCCCATCCTTGAATGTGGAAATTGTAATTACAGAGACAGTGATGAGGAAGAAGTCCACCTCTAAAGGTGAATCTAATAATTGAACGAAAATACAAATAACAGAACATGTACGTGACAGAAGAAGAAAAAGTATCGAGGGGAGAAGAAATAAGAAAAGATTAAGAAGAGAAGAAGGAAGAGGCGGAGGTGGAAAGAGAGAATTAGGGAAGAGAGGAAGTGGGAGAGGAGAAAGGAGGATAGGAGGAGAAGAGGTGGAAGAGGAGAAGGAAGACGAGGAGGAGGAGTAGGAGAAGTGATAAAGTAGAAGAAACGAATGAGGAGAAAAAAGAAGAGGAAGAAGGAAAGGAATAGAAAGAGGAGGAGGAGGAGAAGGAAGAGGAGAAAGGTAAGAAGAAAAGAAAAGGGAAAAAAAAGAAAAAGAGAAGGAGAAGGAGAAGAAGCAGAAGGGTAGATTACAGGTATACAGGGCGAGAAGCACCTCTCCAAATTGATTTACTGAATGTAATAGAGGGATGATAGCGGGGACACAGAGGAGGAGGAGGGTGGAAAGGAGGAGGAGGAGTATGTGGTGGAAGAGGAGGAGGAAGAACAGAAGGAGGAAGAGGAGGAGGAGGAAGAGGAAGAGGAAGAAGAGGAGGAGGAGGAGGAGGAGGAGTAAGAGAAGGAGAAAGAGGAGGAGGAGGAAGAGGAGGAGGAGGAGAAGCAGGGTGAGGATAGGGAGGAGGAGGAGAAGTAGGGTGAGGATAGGGAGGAGGAGTAGTAGTAAAATGAGAAGAGGAAGTCAAAGAAAAGAAAAAAAGGAAGAGGGAGGAGAAAGAGGAGAAGCACAAAAAAAAAGAGATGAAAGAAAAGGAGGAGAAGGAAGAGGGAAAAGGAGGGCGAAGAGGTGTGGGAGGAGGAGAGGGAGGAGGGAAAAGGAGGGCGAAGAGGTGTGGGAGGAGGAGAAGGAGGAGGAGGAGGAAAAGTGCAGCTTACATTAATAAGAGTTAGAAGAGGATCTTTCGGGAAATTAATTTCTCGTTCTCATCTTTTTTTTCTTCCAAAATTGTTCAAAAACGAATTTCATCCATGAATGTATTAAATGTAAATGTATCAAACTAAACTGGGTTAAGCTCTGCTTAACCGGGTTTAAGTAACGAAACTCAGAAGTGCTCTCACAGAGAAACGGGTTATCGTTAAACTCCCAAATACGTTTTTTTACTAGTTATCACTTACTAACTGCATGAGGGCGTGAGCCATGATCGATGTGTAGAACACATTAACTGGATAAAATCTAGTGAACCATCCACTTGATGACCGGATTTATTGAAGCGTAGCATTTATCATTTAAACAAAATCTGACAAATAATCCACTTCAAAGGCGGGTCTGGGATTAACTATATTTGCAAGCCCAGGAAATATCACTTGATAATTTTTTCAACTTTAACAGCGTCAAAGAATAAATGATCATTGACAATGGCACTTTCGCTCTGCAAGTATTAATTCAGTTTATGTAAAACATGGACATTTACAACCTGAATACACATCAAAGTTACAAAACGATTAATTATATTCATATTGGTGCGATCATATATAAAAAGAACCTTGGAATTTTTTTTATTTATTTATCTAATATAGCTGTTAATTTTTTCATTTATCTAATTACCTCATTATTTATTTCTGCTTATCTATTCGTT
This sequence comes from Oratosquilla oratoria, assembly GCF_046742065.1. Taxonomy (NCBI): domain Eukaryota; kingdom Metazoa; phylum Arthropoda; class Malacostraca; order Stomatopoda; family Squillidae; genus Oratosquilla; species Oratosquilla oratoria. The sequence continues at coordinate 32,563,256 of NC_134819.1, read as the reverse complement.
TGTTTAAATATTATTTGTTTATTTATGTAATACCTATGAATTTATTTATTTATCTATATTTATTTAGTTGTTAATTTATTTATTTATTTCATTAACTGTATATCTGCCTATTCATTTGTTAAATGTTAAAACACAATCAAGGCATAAGGTAGTCACTAACAAAAAAGTTTGCTCTTTATCAGTAATGTTAACATTTGGGCAGGAATATAAAAGATTGTATTCTTAAGGGGGGGCGCCCTTATGGACCAGAGTTTCACATCTTTCGTCTCTGTTAGATTAAAATATCTCCTAATAAAGGAAATATGAAATTCATATGGCATAGACTCAGTAACCATGTAGTGAGCGTTGAAACATTTGGTTATTTGAGAAGATTAGATCAATTTATGGATTGGAAGGACAGGTAGTAAGACACTGAACTGTCAAGTGTAGGTCTTATGGTCTTTTGCAGTCTCCTCCATTGTTATATCTTTATATTCTTATTTATACTTCTGTCGTCCTTCGTTTGTTCTCTCGCCATGAACATGTTTTTTACCTCCTATATGACTCCATCTCTTCTTTTTCTGGTCCCCTATGGTAGGGAAGGGGGAGAAGGATGCCACCCACCACTGTATTCCCATGCGTGTAGTAGAAGGCGGAGATAAGGGGGCTAGTGATCCTCTATTTCGTGTTTTTCTCCTACGAAAAGTCAAGGTATATGAGAATCTGGAGGGGTCCTCCGGCCAGAACCCCTGTAAATGGGTCAATGGATGTCCATTGGTGTGGTATGGATGAGATTAAAAGGGAAGAGATTGGTAGTATACTTATAAGAAAAAAACATGAATGTGTTAGTGCTGAGTGAACAACACTTAAAAGGAAGGGGGGAGCCGGGGTTTGAAAGCGTGATAGGTAGGGTGTCAGGATTGGGTAAGGGGAAAGGGAAGAGGAGAGATACCCTTGGTAGAGATAAGATTGATGGAAACGGAGAGAAATGTCTTCTAGCATGAGAGCGAAATTGAAACTGGGATGAGACATATGGATTTCAACGAGTGAATGTGGCTCTGGTACTGAGAAAAGTGGAGAGGAAAGGGGAACTTTTTGTGTTGATGTAAATGGATGTGTAGAGAAATTTGGGAAGAATGTGTATGTTAAAGTGCAGGGGGGGGATCTCAACGCTAGGGTAGGAGATGACCCAAAAGACGAAATAGTAAGAAGGTACAGGGAAGCAGGTAGGACCTTTTAAGGAGAGATGTGAAAAGTGTGTATTAAAAGAGAAATGATAAACACTATGTTCAAGAAGAGAGACAAGCACAAATATTATTCGGCCAACGTAATGTGGTTGGTTACCACATTATGGTAAATGGGTATCGTCCTAAGAGAGGGAAGTATTGAATTAAACTCCACATTTCTTTAGGAATTATTATTGACTTTCTCGTCCGTCATCACATCAATTATATGCAATGAATATTTTACAGTTTTGTACAATCTATACAATTATGTCACACTCAATATACCATTTCATCACCACGGACACATATGTAAGATTAACCACGATTAATAACTTTATTTACAAAGATATCATAAGCGTTAAGGGGACACTGCAGAAGTGGCGTGTTGCCACAAACGTAATGGGTGGAGAGGTTGTCAAGAGGGTATGAATGAACTATGTAGTATCACCCAGAAGGATAATTGGAAAAGTTATGAACGTAAGTATATTCAAAAATGACCAATAGATTGTCGGTTGTAGTATTACCCAGAAGTATTACCCAGAAGGATAATTGGAAAAAAGTTTTGAAGGTAAGTGTATTCAAAAGCGACCAATAGATTGTCGGAGAATCATCTGATGGAAGGTAAACTAAGACTGGAGGTAAAAAGTATAAGAACAGAAGAATGAGGGAGACTTGAAGAGATCATAAAACCTACGCTAGGTGTTCCTTGGCCATTACCACCTATCATAAAATTATCTAATCTTCTCCTAAAACAACCAATTGTTTCAGCGCTCGCAAGTGGAGGGCAGAGAAGAGGGGAGGAAAGTAGATAAGGCCTGAAAGTGGGCAAATTAAGTAAAAATGAAAAAGAAGAATAATATGGGACGTAGTCGAGGATAAAAGAGAAACGGAAGTAGAGGAAGAACAAGTATGATTCAAAGAGGAAGTGATAAAGTTTACAAGGATGATACGCGACATGAGGGGTGGGAAAACAAAAGTCGTAGTGAATGGTAGGATGTATCGTTGAAAGTGATGGCGGTAGACACGAAACGGGGATATGAAGAGCGCTTGCAAGGTAGATCTATTCATGTATTTCATTTGTTATTTACATTATTATAGTTTTATTTATTACTTTATTATTAATATGATTTTTTTTTTCGCATCCGACCTAGATATGGATCAAAAGGTCTCCTGTCGGCATGCTCCGCCTTTGTAATCCTTTGTAATCTAAGAAAGTCTGTGAAAGTTGCGGAATAAAAAAAAGAGTGGAAGCAAAAGGTAAGGTGGTGGAGGCAAAGTAGAGGGGAAATGTAAGCAAGGAGTAGGTATCTGACGTGGAAATTTGGAAAGAATAAAAAGATGTTTTGGAAGGAGGCAAAGTGGAGGGGAAATCTAAGCAAAGAGTAGGTATCTGACGTGGAAATTTGGAAAGAGTAAAAAGATATTTTGGAAGGAGGCAAAGTGGAGGGGAAATGAAGCAAGGAGTAGGTATCTGACGTGGAAATTTGGAAAAAATAAAAAGATGTTTTGGAAGGAGGCAAAGTGGAGGAAAAATGTAAGCAAGGTGTAGGTATCTGACGTGGAAGTTTGTAAAGAATAAAAAGATTTTTTGGAAGAAAATAGAAACAGTGAGAAGACTGCCGCTAAGCGATTTAATTCAATTAAACAAAAATCCACTCGGATCAAAAGGGTTGCAGGTACCTCAAGTAAATTTTTTAGTCACGTGTTGCAGCCAGATGATTTTAATCAACTGAAGAAAAAAACCCACTCATAAGATCATAAAAATGGAAGAGACTGCACGAGACTATGAGACCTACACTGGGCAGTTCCATGTCCGTTATTACCTGTAATCCCTATCCATAAAGTTATCTAATCTTCTTTTAAAACAATCAATTGTTTTAGTTCTCATGACATGGTTACTAAATCATTAAACAATCTGTTGGTAAACCAGTTCTTAATCATTTCCTCCTGAAACCCATATTTCTTGTATCTAAATCCATTAAAACGACTCCTACCCTGCTGTCTTAATATGATGACCTTGATTGCATCAGTAAAAGGATCATACTATTCCCTTTTACTTACTGGTTAACTTAATGGTTTTATTCTGGCTAATACCAGACGATATTATTCAGATTTGAAGAAACTTTGGAGCCGCAAATCACTAACCTATGGTCCAGACGAAATTTTTCGGTGTATTACAAGAGTGTAAATTTGAAATCTGTGAAAGGTTAACGAAAGTATTAAGAGTCGGTAGACACTGGATACACTGGATTCGTACCTATTCCTTGGTGGCAGGCAAACAATATTCCTGTTTCTAAAAAGAATGATAAGTCTTCTAAGCACACCTACAGTTTGACGTCATTTATAGTTAAAATGATGGAATCAAGAATAGGCAGTAGAATCAGGGATCACATCGAAAGGGATAATTTGATTTGTGATTCACCAAGGGTGATTCACCAAGGGTAAGTCATATGTAACTAATCATTCTTATGTTCGTATGTTCTTAACTCTTTCGAATGCTGGTTATGTTAATTTATTATTATTTACTATTGACCTGTTTGTTTATTATTTAACTATACCTATGCATTTATGAATTTTATTTTATTTGTTATTTACATTATTATAGTTTTTATTTATTATTTTATTATTATTATTATTTTTTTCGCATCCGACCTAGATATGGACCAAAAGGTCTCCTGTCGGCATGCTCCGCCTCTGTAATCCTTTGTAATCCTTCCTGTATCTGAATAAAATCACCTGGCGGCAGGCGAGGAAATAGACACACATAAGTGTAGAATAAGGCCGTAAAAGGTCCTTGATACTAAACGGTAGGGACAGAAAGCTGTAACAAAGGCAATGAGGAAAAAGGACAAAGAACGAAGAAGGAAATAAAGGAGAAAGTAAACAGAAAATATGACATGGAATGAGAGGGGGGAAGAGTCGCATCTGATAAACCGAAGTCTTAACGAGGAGGAGGAGGAGGAGGAGGAAGAGGAAGAGGAAGGAAACAATGAGGTCGTAAACACGAAATGGGAGGAGAAATGGAGGAGGGATGGAGGAAGGAAATGATTTAATCCCTCTACACAACCGACGAATACTCCTCTTTTCCTCCACCAGTGACACAGAAACGGATGATGTTTTGGTTGAACGTCGCTAACTCATCCTATCAGGAGTATAGAACGGTGTAATATACAGAGGACTTTGTAGCGTGGAATTTAATGAATCATACCCTTGGTCCAACTCGCTGGTGGTAAGTGTTCGAACTACAGTCACCTCGATCTCCGCCGCAAGTACCGACGCTCTAACGTCCTCGGCCAGCAAACGTCTAAACCTATATTAATCCAACACAGATAACATCACCAAATTTTCTTCCTAAAGGGGTTTATGAAAGGACTTATGGGCTGTTGCAGTTTACTGTGGGATTGTCGGTTTCCAAATAGTAAAACTTGATACAACAATAATTTTTACTATTCAATTCCCGTCGACTATGAGACAAACTCTGCCAATTTTGCTCTGGGATAGATCAGCGAAATTTACCCAATTGTTACCCCTTTACTTAAACCTGATTGGCTTAATGAATTACTCACAATCACATAGTTCTTCAATTATTTAATTTTTTTTTTACATCAGTCAGTTAGGCTTGTTCTTTAAGATAATGTTAGAAAACATTAACATTGAATGCACAGACAACTAATATGTATATATACAAATAATGGTGTTTTTCATATATTAGCGAAAGCCACTCGTATTGTGTGAAACGACATGACGTCATAAAGGCTGAAAGAAAGCACAAATACGCACAGCACCTTTTGTTTTCTCACTTAATTTATTTCCACGCTTCCAGATGATCAACAAAATAGAATTTTATAACAGTTAAATTAATTTTATCATACAGGGTAATGATAAAACTTGTGCCATAAATCTGACGTTGGTTTGCTGAAAAGCTTCCGAAGCAGTGAATATGTCTTCAAATTTTATGAGACATATTTCAATCGGAAGAGTTAATGTCATGAAACCATTTCAATTTAATTTTTGTCATTTTAACATTATTGTAATAAGTCAAATTACCAAATATTGACACGTTTAATTTCTTTTAATAAATGAAAGAAGACAAGAACTGGGTGTGAGCCAATCAGCGTCAAAGATAAGGCAGGGGGCGGGGCTTGTGACAACAGTTCCTCCAATCAGGTGAGACACTTACAAAAAATTATTCGACAGTATTACACTACTTCAAATACCTGATGACCAGTCTTCAAAGTGAGAATATGAGAACATGAGAATGCGTATTCGGTAGACGCGACAGGTTTTAAAAAGTGAACGTGGTTCACATGAACGTAGATGACAATAATATGAGAAGAACGTAAGGGAACACCAAGATGTGTTTCTGTTCCAAAAGAAGATGTGTTTCTGTTCCAAAAGTCTTGTTGAGTTATCAACCTGACAATATTCGTTATATGTTCTCCATAAGTGTAAAAAATGTGAGAGATTGTAAGGTGCAAGGAGACATCATAGACTTTATCCAGCATGTAGTGTAGTAGTTCAGCCTTAATGTTCCATTGCAGGATTGACCTATCCCCAGAGGGACGATACAGCCTCTGTACCTCACCCCGGCCGGCTGATCCAGTTTGGTAAGGTTGTCTGTAAGATGAGAAGTGCATGTGTAGTTTTTTTGGTATGTTGGCAGTGGTATGTTGGTATGTTGCTTGAGGTATGTTGGTATGATGGTTGTGGTATGTTGACATGTTGGTTGAGGTATGTTGGTTGTGGTATGTTGGTATATTGATTGTGGTATGTTGGTTGTGGTATGTTGGTATGTTGGTTGTGGTATGTTGGTATGTTGGTTGTGGTATGTTGGTATGTTGGTTGTGGTATGTTAGTATGTTGGTTGTGGTATGTTGGTATGTCGATTGAGGGATGTTGGTATGTTGGTTTGTGGTATGTTGGTATGTTGATTGAGGTATGTTGGTATGTTGGTTGTGGTATGTTGTTATGTTGGTTGAGGTATGTTGATATGTTGGTTGTGGTATGTTGATATGTTGGTTGTGGTTGTGAATGAAGTCTGAAATCAATGTAACCAACTCAACCAAATTGAATAAGTGCTAGCATATATATGCGACACTGACCTACCGCACCTCTGAAGTCGCGTTGTGGAAAGGGTTTGGAAAGTCATGAAAGATCTTTGTGCTTACCGGGGATCGAACCAGGACCTTCCGCGTTCCGTGCCAGTAACGTTGTCCACATGTTCATGTAAGCTAATTATCCCGTATAACGCAATCTGAGGGCAACTGAATCTTGGACAGAAATCTGCACTGGTCCTTGGATCATTCCTCAGGTGAATGAAAATGTCCAAATAGAGAATTGATCCTGTTTCCATGAGAAAGAGAGAGAAAAAGAGAGAGAGAGAGAGAGAGAGAGAGAGAGAGAGAGAGAGAGAGAGAGAGAGAGAGAGAGAGAGAGAGAGAGAGAGAGAGAGAGAGAGAGAGAGAGAGAGAGAGAGAGAGAGAGAGAGAGAGAGAGAAGTGGAATGAACACAAACATAAAACTTTAACAACAGTTGAATACAAAGATGAGAGTATATCTCTACTAAAAGATTTTTATTAAAGTATGTAAAGAAAATAGTTAATCTAGTTAATTAGCAAGTAGCAAGCTTGTCTGTTAATTAGTTGAATAATTAGTTAATTAGTTAGTTGATGACAGCCTGTTATAATGTACTATAGACAATTCCCACCAATTCCTCAATGTAGGCCATTCTAGTGAGGGGGGGTGAGAGGGAGAGGGGAGAGGGGAGGGGGAAGGGGAGAGGGGAAGAGGGGGGAAAGGAGTGGATGGGAGAGGGGGTAGTTTCTCTTCTGCCATACATACATGTCCCACCATCTCAGGAGGCTTTAGTGTAAAGATAATATGTACATAGAATAGGAAGGTAAGGTACCGGAGTGGCTTTGTTTGTATGAGTGTGTTGTCTGCATAAGGAATTAGGCTTGGCCGACAGGTACATACACACACGCGTGTGAAAGATTTTTTTTTTTTTTTTTTTTGTCCCGGGGACTTGAACTTAGGCAACACTACTCTTGAGCCTTCCAGATTTCCAGGCAATGGGTAAAGAGGAAAGAAAGGGAGCAAAGGGAATGGGGGAAGGAAGGAAAGAGGTTTGGGGTGAAAGGGGGGAGGGGGGTGAGGGGAAAGGGGGAAGGGTGAGGGGAAAGGGGAGAGGGGTAAGGGGAAAGGGGAGAGGGGTGAGGAGGAAATGGAAAACAGGGGCTTGGAAAGGAAAGTTGAAAAGAGGGAATGCAGTGTGGACGTGAGAAGGGAGAAGGAAAGAGGCGGATTGCAGGATATAGAGGAGGTGAAGGGGATGTGGAAGCGGGGAAGGGGGAATTATAGCACAAAGAGAAAAGAAACGGTTCAAACGGTGTTGACCGTGTCGGACGCATGGTGAGGATACGGGCTCCGAGGACAAGGCACAGCAGGGGAAGGAGGGGGAAGAGGAGGAAGAGAAGGAGGAGAAGGAGGAGGAGGAGGAGGGGGAGGAGGAGGAAGAGGAGGAGGAGGAGGAGGAGGAGGAAGAGGAGGAAAAGGAGGGAAAGAGAAGAGGAGGAAGAGGAGGAAGAGGGGGAGGAAGAGGGGAGGAGGAGGAGGAGGAAGAGATCAGGAAAGGAAGGAGGAGAAAGAGGAAGAGAAATACGACGAGGTGGAGAAGGAAAAGGACGGAGAGAAGGAGAAAAAGGAGAGGAAGTGGAGGAAGATGAAGAGGAGTAGGAAGAGGAGGAGAAAAGGAGAAGGAACTGAAGGAAGAGGAGGAGTAGGAGGAGTAGGAGGAGGAGGAGGAGGAGGGAGACAGGTGTGTATTGTGTCAAAACCACAAAGACAACAATGTAAAACAGACCCTGGAGGTGGAGACTTAAAGAGAAGGAATAGAAGGTGGTGGAGGAGGAGAGGAGGAAGAAGAAGGAGGGTCAGTAAAAGGAAGAGGAGGAGTAAGGAAGGAGGAGGAAGACAAGGAGGAAG
>NC_134819.1:32542567-32550067 GCF_046742065.1 Oratosquilla oratoria | reverse complement strand
TCATCACCTCACTTTTACCCACATTTATCTGCAACTTCATTCTTTCGCACATCTTCCCAAACTCTGTCACTAGCTTCCTCAATCCCTCCTCTGATCCTGCTACAAGTTCAATGTCGTCAGCAAACAACAACTGGCTTATCTCACACTTTTCTCCATTTTCTTTAACCATCTTCAATCCCTGAACCACTATTCTTGCATTCACCTCTCGCACCACACCATCCATGTATAAACTGAACAGCCAGGGGGACATAACACATCCCTGACGAAGCCCCACCTTTACCTAAAACTACTCACTCTCTCCATTTCTAATCTTAACACAAGCTCTAATACTCTCGTAAAAACTCTTGACTGCTCTGAACACCTTTCTTCCTATCCTATATATCTGCAATACCTCCCACAGTGCCTTCCTGTCTACCCTGCCATAAGCCTTTTCCAAATCCATAAAAGCCCAAAATACATCCTTATCTTTTCCTATAGCTTTCTCACATATCTGTCTTACCACAAAGATCTGATCTACACAACCCCTACCTGTCTTAAACCCACATTGTTCCTCACCATTACTCCCTCTGTTCCTATCCTAATCCTCTCAATCAAGACCTTCCCATAAGCCTTCCTAACTAAACTTAGCAAGCTGATCCCTCTGATACTATTGTATATATATACATATACATATACATATATATATATATTTTCGCGAACTTATCGAAATCGAATTTGAGTTCGTGGAAGATGTGTCGGCAGGTAGAGGGCGTCACGCCAAAAATGAACAATATGATTTCGAAAGAAGATTCCCTCGAAGAAAACTGTGGAGAGAAGATAGCGTTATTGGTGCTAAATTTTCTATAGCGAGACGCAATCATATTGTTGTTTGAGAATGAAGGGAAGAAAGTAGAATGTTGCTGCAAGGGATTGAGTGGGTACAGCGTTCAATTAAAATATGGGATATAATGATATACGATTACAATGTCGACAATACCATGGGTGAGAGGCGAGACGCGAGTGAAATCTTATTCCGTTTTCTAAATTTTATCGTTTTCTCTCGAGTGCTGTGGGAAGCACTTGTGCTGTGGCCGAGATAGCGTACGGGGTTTATTTGTAGGTTTGGTGGAGAATTTCTAAGGAATCGTCTTTTGACTGGCCAACTTGTGTGAGGCAGTAAAATGAGGTCACAGGTTTAAAGACAGGAAATTTTCAAATTTAAGAATAAAATAGGCAAGAACTATTTTACCAATAGTGTGTTCAACGAATGGAATTGACTTAACCATGAAAGTGCTGAAACTATTGGTTGTTTTATGAGATGATTAGATAATTCCATGGATAGGGATGATAGGTGGTGATGGACAAGGAACTGCTTAGTGTAGGCCTTATGGTCTCTTGCAGTCTCCTTCCATTTTTTATTACTAGCGCTCACTAGACGTCAGTATTGATGATTACTGGTGACTAGTGATGACTAATCATGACTAGTCATGACTAGTTTTTACCATAATTTTTTATTGTTAGCATTATTATCATTGAAGGTCCAGTACCTTTAATTACTAGTGTTATCTAGCCGTTTGTATTGATGACTAGTGATGACTAGTCATGGCTAGTTTTTACCATAATTTTTTCGTTATTATTATCATTATTAATAGCGTTCATTAGCCGTCAGTATTGATGACTAGTCATGACATGACTAGATTATACCATAAAAAATTAGTCAAGTATTTTACGCAAAATGAATGTGTTTACGCTTGCTTGTAATAGTGCGTAGTCATAGATAATGTTATGGAATAATGCAATAATAAAAACAAGCATTGTGGGTAAAATATAATACAAAAAATTAATGATGATGAAAAAAATATGGATAGGAAAGAAGACTTTAGGGAATACAATATAATCGAACATTCAAAACGCATTGTTTTAACAGCGTTTATTCGTGTATAATGTTTTGGAATAATACAATAGTAAAGACAAACATTATGGAAAAATAAAATATCAATAATAATGGAAAAAACATGGCTATGAAAAACAGCTTCAGAGAAAGCAATAATCAAACACTCACCATAAAAAGGAATGTGTGTACAAAGTACCTTGTAAATCATGTAATCAGTTTTATGTTATAGTCAGCGCAACGAGAAGTGACCACTAAGGCGGGGTTAGGAGATTTCCCGGTATTGCCACATCTCCACAGATAACACGGCCCACACGGCTCACACTGAATCCCGTGTGAGGGGGGCGGGGCCAGAGAATAGATGTAGCGGCAACGTCGCTCTCTCTTGCGCATATGCCATGTCTGACTCGAGGAAACGAAACCTTTGTATAGAAAACATTGCTTTGATTTTTACCTCAGTGGTGGTGTGTGACAAAAAATTACAATATAATTATATGTGGCAACATTATGAAAATATAAAATAAAATTATAGAATAAAATAAAATTATAAGATAATTATATGTGGCAACACAGGGGGACTCCCAGTGCTCCGCCCTAACGGCCATTTCTCAATGCAACGAGTATAGTCAAACTGCTAAAACACTCAAAGCATGAATCAATCAACACAAGAAATATGAGCAATTTTAACAACCCAGTTGATTGGACTAACGCTTATGTCATCAAATACAACAGAAACAACACAGAGAGAATTTTAATTTAATGCACTTTGATCTGGTAATGTCACCCACTTTATTTATTTATTCTTGTTATTATCATTATTATTATTTTATCTTATTTTATTTATTCTTTTTTATTATTTCCATTTTTGTTTCTTTGTAAGACAAGCCTTACGTATTTATGTGGAGTGAACTCTCCTGTTCTCTACACTATTGTATTTAATGCTGCACTTTGTTGTGATACTATGTACTTTGAAAATGTCTTAAAAACACGAAAACGTTCAGTATTCCGTTCTTTGATTTCTTCGTGGTTGCAAGCAAAAATAAAGTATGTATGTATGTATGTATATACGTATGTATGTATGCATGTATGTATGTATACGGCATGTGATATTTTCAAGAAAGTACGCGGGAGAAGAAATCAAGAACATAAATGAAAGTAGCTAAGGAAACAAGAGGAACCCAAAGAAGAGCACAAGTTGAAGCGCGCGGAAGGGAGAAACAAAAACGCAAAAATGTATCCAAAGAACACGAAGGGAAGAAGGAAGAAGAAGTATGGTAATGAAACTAACGTACTTCAGAAAACGTCCAATAAAGAAAGTAAAGATGAAAGTAAAATGAAGAGAGTGAAAGGAAGAAAAATATTAACGGAGTCTCTGGGGGTAACCAAATGGAGTTCTTTGCCATTGGATGAAGCAAAGTTTGTTAATGAAATACATCTATAGGTCGAGTGACTCATTCTAAATAAATCGTCATATATGTAAGTAAATAAGCAAGCAAATGAATGAGGGAATAATAAAATCAGTCAATCTTTAGCCATCTGAGATATTTCTTTAGTATAAAAATGCTATTCGTATTAATGAGATTTCCTCTTTTTTTATGAGACGAAGGAGTACCGTGGTGTTAGATGAAGGCGACTAAAACCGTCTGTGAGAGACACAGATGTTTCAAAGTGGAGAAGGATGACGCGGCCCTCCAAAGCCTGGCTTACCCAAAGACTGACGAACATATTTTTGAAAGGAAATTCCGGGTCCACTAGACTCCATCGCCTATAGACTATGGGCCGTATGGCACGAGGAAATACGGTCTATTCTTACGTGAGCTGCGTTCTTGGGAGTTGGAGTATTGTTTTAAAAACAGTATGACCGTTATAATCCGTTAAGTGAAGTGTAACAGTCGACTGTTGTTTTGTGGTGCGGTCGTGAGCCGAGAAATTTCTTTTGAAAATGATGACCGTTGAAAATCCGTTGAGCAAATCGTAACGGTCAAACGGAGAAAGTCTTAGCAAAGACTTGTGGCAACTTTAGCGCGCTGGCTGATACATTTCGTTCAATAATCATCAGACGTTTTCATTCAGTTAAAGGGTGTAAGACTGTCTAGAACAACGCTTTCTATTACAAATGTTTTTAGTTCATCAGTGCAATGCAATTAATCGTTTACTCCGTTACTTTTATACAGAAATTGCATCTCCAACATAAAGGAATGGAAAAAACAATAAAAAAAAAATCCTTGATAATAATATCCTGCACAAAGCAAACTTTGAACAAGAAACAAAATATGCATTCAACTAATGTACTTACCGTATGGTTATATATTGTAATACAGAATTGATATTTATTTCTGAGGTATATATATATATATATATATATATATATATATATATATATATATATATATATATATATATATATATATATATACTGAATGATCCCTAGTGAAGCTATTAATCTTTTTCAACCACATAACTTTTCACTTCAATTCCATGTCATCACGATCGAGACAGGTTGAAAAATATATATATATATATATATATATATATATATATATATATATATATATATATATATATATATATATATATATATATATATGCGTAGATAGATAAAAATAATACTATGACAGGCACGGTCGTCTTACGAGTTTGTTTTTTCTGGTCACCGCTAGCAGATTTAATTCATCTGCGAGGCTCTCGTCAAATTATGTGAATTTGAAAAGCTGGAAGACAACTTTTCTTACAGTATTCTAAACTTCCCTAAGGACAGCTCAACTATGCATCTAATATTCGATTAGGTTTAGCGTCTCTAAGTTTGTCATTCAGCTTTCAATATATGACGCAAAGGTGATTCGATATTACTCCTAATATCGAATCACCTTTGCGTCATATATTCGAAAAATAAAAGATCGTAACCTAACTCGTTTCTACTCAAACGAACTCACGAGAATCTTGAATGGGTAGCGGGGACGGGATTCAATGGAAGATGTGTTTGGTTGAGTTGTCCGGGTGCAGATACCGCGGCTGAGACAGAAGGATGCAGATAACCCAATTAGAATAGAGTAATGGTACGGAGTGCTCCAAATCCTACAGATACTTCCATATTCCTTTGGTGACAGCTCTCAATGCCTCACTTTTAAATCCATTCGATGCCGAATACTTTCTGCCTGTGACGTATGGTGATAATATGATAGCAAAAATAGAGGGGACTGCAAGAGACCATAAGGCCTACACTAGGAAATTCCATGTCTCATACCACGTTTTATCCCCATCCATAAAGTTATCTAATCTTCTCTTTAACACAAAGTTGTTTCAGCGCTAACTACATGGTTACTAAGACTATTCTATTCGTTAACTACTTTGCTGGTTAACCGGTTTTTGCCTATTTCTCGTGATGAATCAATTACTCTGGCATAAGTACTACTCAAAATTTAACACCTAAGTATTAGGTTATTCATGTAGATAATCAGGGTTGCAAATTAGAATTACTTATATCTGTAAATGTAAAGTTATTAGTGTTGATAACTTAATAACTTCTAGCGTATAAGATACACAAGAAATCTTGAAACTGTTAAATTGAGTAAATCTAAGCTCAGATTATTAACATTTTACGAAGTTGCTGATTTTATTTGATTTTTTTTTAATGCTTTCATCACTTAATGAAGGCGAATTTCAGCCAATCTCATTCAGCTAAAAGAGAAACGTCAAACTAAATGGCGGGCTGGATTCACCGTCTGACACTAGTAGGAATAGAAATATATATATAAAAAAACTAAATAAATAAAATAAAATAAAAAAGTGAATATTAAAAAAAAATAATAATCTTCTTCATCATACTAACGCCCTTCCAGGTCCATCATAACACCAGTGTGGTTAGCCAGCACAAATTATGTAAAATGAATTTCCATGTTGAAGTATAGACTCAAAAATTCAAAAACATTTTTGTGTCGGTTTTTTTTTTTTTTTTTTTTATGAGGGGGGGGGAGGGGGGGTGGGTATCAAATTGCATGCTTCGGTTCTTGTGAAAAAAAAAAGTAGAGGAAAGCTTTTAATGCCGACAAAATTGGCCCAAATCGTGTGTTTACCGCCATGACGTCGTCATAATATGTAATTAGGGCAGATCCAATGGGGTTATGATGTGTTGACATATCAAACAAGCTCTCTCTCTCTCTCGCGTGCGCTCTCTCTCTCTCTCTCTCTCTCTCTCTCTCTCTCTCTCTCTCTCTCACTCACTCTCACTCTCATTCTTTCCCTCCTCTCTCACTCACTCTCACTCTCATTCTTTCCCTCCTCTCTCTCTCTCTCTCTCTCTCTCTCTCTCTCTCTCTCTCTCTCTCTCTCTCTCTCTCTCTCTCTCTCTCCTTTTCCTCTCTCTTTCCCCCTCTCTCTCTTTCTCTGTGTATCTCGCTTTCCTCTCTCTCTTTGTCTGTCCGTCTATCTGTCTATGCCTATTTCTTTCTGTTTACCTGCCCCTCTTTCTCTTTCGTTTCTCTCTCTCTCTCTCTCTCTCTCTCTCTCTCTCTCTCTCTCTCTCTCTCTCTCTCTCTCTCTCTCTCTCTCTTTATGCTCTACCTCTCTCTCTTTCGCTCTCTTGCTCTACCTCTACCTTACCCTCACTATCTCCTTCTCTGGTTCTATGTGCCTGTATGCTATTTCACGTGAGTGTGTCCTGTCCTTTCTTTATTCTCTTTAAAATGAAGTGTTGGCTGCATAAGTTGCATGAAGCCATTTCTTAGAGACTTTAATGACAATCCTATGGACCAGAGTCACGCAGTACTCCTTGCATAATTGGAGACTATTCTTCATTCAAAAGAGAATGCTAAGCACTAAAACCCATTACACTGCTTAAACATCTCTTTCTCTACATATCTTTCCTTCGATCTCTCAATATCTCTTTCCCTACCAACTCTTCCCTCTATTCCTCCCTTTCTCTCTCTACTAAAAAAATGTCTTTCCTTTCAAAGGATATCTTAATCATTATTTACTTCCTTTCGATGATGACACAGTTATAAAATTTTGTTGCTGTTGTTGTCGTTCCCCCAGAGTGTCTGGCCGAACAGTCCCGCCTCCCTAAGGAACGCCACGGTTGAAACGAGTTTTTCCACACAAATCCTTTAAAGAGTGTATATTGTGTTACTGGGGTGTGTGATTGTGTACAATGTAGTCTTCCATAATGTGTTGTATAGTATGGTGGTAAAGTATTACATCCTGGACAGTTATCTGCAATGCGGTCATCCAGCCTCTTATGGTAGTTTAGAAAGACTGGATTGTGGCCGCACTGCAGTCTGGCGAAGTGGACTCTGTCCTCTCAAGGAGAGAGGATTCAGAGGAATGGATATCAGGGGGCATGGCATTCAGCAATGTGCTATGTTTCAGCTTGATGATGGAGCAGTGAGTTATATGATTATGGATATCTTTTCGGAGCCTGGTGTCTGGTGGTTGTGGAGGAAAATATGAAAGTATTTGTGTGTGATTTAGGTATCTGGGTGCTGTTTTGATATTTCTTGGCATGGGTGGATGTTGTGCTATGTAGTGAACTGAGTGCGCTGTGTTTGTGGAGGCTGCGGCAAGTGTTTGTGCTCCTCTCATGTCAAAGTGATCCTTGACTTTGAGGATTTTTGTTTCATGATGTAGGTAGTCTG
>NC_134819.1:32507567-32537567 GCF_046742065.1 Oratosquilla oratoria | reverse complement strand
AAAAAACGTTTAAGATATTAAAGTAAAAATGGTAAAAGAAATTTGCGATTATAGAACTGAAACGTCTTAAAGAAAAAATGAAATAAAACAAATTATTAAATTAAACAATATGCCGGGTTGGGGAATTTTTCAACAAATAGATAAACAAACAAACAATCAAACATATAAACAAATAAACAAACATAAATAAATAACAAACAATTAAATAGATAAATAAATAAATGAATGAATAAATACGTACATAGATAAACAACTAACTAGATAGATAAATTAATAGATAAATAAATAAACATATGAATAAATAAACAAATATATAGATAAGAAAATAAACAGATGAATAGTAGATAAGTAAATGAATAGATGAATTAATTAATAAATATATAGATAAATATATAAAAGAATGAAAAATTAATAAATAAATAATTCCAAAGGATGAATTATTAACTACGTAAACATTATCTAAATCAATTCCCATCACGATAAACAATGAGCATCAAACTAAGATATCTAAAAAGTTTATCCGACAAGTTCTATAAAATAGTTTTAAAAATGTCTTTCAATGATAGCTTTCACGAAAGTGAGGATTTCTTGAAGAGGAAACTTTTTGTACTTCTCCTTAACATTCTTTGAAAATTTTAACTTCAATGTTATCTTTAAGAGCACATGCAACATATCAAAAAGATTCTTATATAAAAGTCTCTAATTGATAGGGTAGGTGGTGTGTACACGCTTCTTTGTCTACAATGTCCAAAGAACAAAGAAGTTAAGAAAATATTAAATAAATAGATATACAAATAAAGAATAGACAGTCACGAAACAAAAGCATAGGTACAGTTTGAAATCCTGGCAATCAGGAATCTTTGTTCTCGTTAAAGAAAATAATTGCAACATTGGAACGAACCCAAGAAAAACAATATCCTGTTCTTTCCTACTGGGAAAAAAACTGAATCCAGTTATGTAAAATATACGTTCGAAAAATATATGATATTAAACTTAAAATTGTATCAACTTGATAATTCAATCATCACAAAAAATTTTAGTTTTCCACGTTACCAGAATCGTCTTGGTCAGGGGTTCTCAGCCTTACTTGGCCCATTCACCCCTTTCACCATTTGTCAGAATGTCATTCCCCACCTCCTTTCCAAGATTGTCTGTTTCAAAAGGTGCATTCTAAATAATATGCAAATATTACTAAAAACCCTTTCATTTTTTCCAAATCAGTATATATTTTTCCCAAATTAGTATAAATCCAGCCCAGGTGACAGGCCAGATAGCCCAAAACCTATAATTGCTTCCCTCACCCCGTGAGCTGACTGTGGTCACAAATCACCCCCAGAAATCCAAAAATTCCCCCCTGGGGGTGAATTTCACCCCTAATGAGAACCCCTGGTCTAGATGATGTTACTTTGTTGGGGACAGAGTCTGTGTACCTTTGTTAGGTCTTCAGTATTTTGTATTTAAATTTCTACCTGTTTTGTTATCCTGTATTCCCCCGAAGATATCTTAACAGAAGAAATGGTCTGGGCTATGTCTTTTATTTCCCAGTTGTTTTCTGCAAATGTGACTTCACATATGTCTCAACGTCGTTTTCGTTTTCTCCTTTAAGGAATTGTTTGGTTTAATACGATTTTTTTTATTCAGCATATTGGTGCATCTATGTTTTTGTAACTTAAAATAAATAACTTATCAAATAACAAATAACAGATAATAAATAACAAATAACAAATGACAAATGGCAAATGACAAATAACAAATAACTAATAACAAACAACAAATAACATATAATATATAGCAAATAATATATAACAAAGAACACAGAAGAAAGAACAAAGAATGAAGAACATATATCATGTAACATATAACATAGAATGAAGAACATATATCATGTAACATATAACATAGAATGAAGAACATATATCATGTAACATATAACATATAACATATCATATAGCATATAACAAATATCAAATAAAGCAAAAAAATAATAACAATTTATAAACTTAATGAATTAGCAAACTTAATAAATCAGTAACTTAAAAACAAATAACAATTAGTAAATTTAATGACTTAATCTTTTAAAAACAAATAACAAATAAACAAAGAATATATATATCAACCTCCTCAAGGGTACAAGCAAGTTGGATCTTCTAACACAAACTAAAGATCCCACTATCGGAGAAAGGAAGAAAAGGATAATTAGTTTTTCTTGAAGCATATTGTCTCTTTTAATAATTTTGTCGTCACTTGTGTGAAGTTATTTCATGTCTAGTTTAGAGGGAGTTGGCTTGTGGTTTTGTGGGTTGAGTGTATCTGTCCGATAAAATCAAAAATCACATGGAGAGGTCTACTATTCCTTTCGAAGGATGACCGTTAAAACCGTTGAGTTCCTCTTGTGAATCGAAACTAAATTGTTTGTGTGCGTGTGTGCATCTGTGTGTATTCACTTGGTCTTGGTATTTGGATCACGTGTTGGACTTGTGATCGACAGCTATTCCCCTCCTGGAAGAGAGCTCAGAGCTCGTGTGTGTGTGTGTGTGTGTGTGTGTGTGTGTGTGTGTGTGTGTGTGTGTGTGTGTGTGTGTGTGTGTGTGTGTGTGTGTGTGTGTGTGTGTGTGTGTGTGTGTGTGTGTGTGTAAGAATACATACATATGTGTACCATTGTCTTTTTCGTTTTTTCTTCAAAACAATGATGTTTCAAGCCAGTTCTTCCCAGTTTAACACTGTCATTCTTTGTCTACTTTAATGAAATCGTCTCGCATTGGACGCAATTTATCAAAAGTCATTTCGCCAACGGGTTGACCATAGATAGCAAGACCAAAATTTCTGAATTATCTCATTTCGCTGTAAATATTATTATTATTATTATTTTTTTTTTTTTTGTGTGATTTTGCATTTTTTTCCCTACCACAAGGTGATTTTATTCAGGTGAACAAAATTCTCTCTTCCTCTCTAAAGCCTATTTCAAAGCAACTCTTTCACTGAGATTTACATTTTTTATTGTACTTATTGTACTTTTTTGTAGCTGCCGCCAGAAGATTTTATTCATCTGAGGGAAATCCCTTCTGCAGCAAAACGGGGTAATTCCATCAAGTCCTCCCCATCCAGAGCAAAGTCTCTACCCCAAAAAAAAAAAAAAAAAAAAAAAAAAAAAAAAAAAAAAAAAACCCCTCCCACAAACCACCCTTCCCCCACCTCGCCTTCAACCCAATGGGCAATGACCCGCAGCACTGCGCTACCTGACTGGGGTAAAGGTCAGGAGAGGGAAAGAAGGGAAGAAGGGCAAAAGGGTAAGACCGAGAGGGGGCGAAAAGGGGAAGGGCGAGGAGAGGAGGAGAAGGAGGTGCGGAGGTGGGGTTGGAAGTGACAGACCCGGAGGCCAGAAGTCTGTGAGGTTTTGGATTTCTGTTTGTTCCAAGAGTCATGGAGGAAGGTGTTGCGAGGGAGTGTTTGAGGAGGAGGGGGGAGGAGGAGGAGGAGGAGGAGGAGGAGGAGGAGGAGGAGGAGGAGGAGGAGGAGACCCGGAGGATGGAGTCAGGGGGATGAACATGACTACTGTATAGCGAATCAAAAAGAAACGAAATTGAACTAAACGAAAACATGAAAATATTGAACGAAACAGAATGAAGCAAAACGAATGATAAAAAAGAAACGAGAGCCTAAACAGGAGAAAACGGAACAAATTGAAAACATGGATAAAAAGATATGAAAAAGGAAATCATATATACAAACAGGATGAAATTGAAACAAAATTGAAACCTTAAAACGCCACCGTAAACAAATGGTTGCTATTAAAGAGTGAATAACGACCCCAATCAGAGTCAACTACTGGCATCATAGATTTTCCTCCTATAACGCAAGCAGCGTACAAATACAAGATAAACACTGCACAGATTTTCTTTTACGAGGTTGGCGGGCTGCATTCATTCTAGTATATATGTATAGGTACCTACTGTACACACACACACACACGGTGCGCTGCGAGTCGTTACTCCAACTCGCGTGGGCGGGCAGTTGGTTGTGTGTGTGCGAGTAAGGTCACAGCATTACTCATAGATCGGTCATATATAAGTTCTGAGCTCTCTTCCGGGAGGGAAATAGCTGTTGATCACGAGTCCAACACGTGATCCAAGACCATGGTGAATTACATACACGTTTTTTTTTTTTTTTTTATACAGCGGTGACAAGGCATGCCAGCTGTCTTCCGGGAGGGAAATAGCTGTCGATCACGAGTCCAACACGTGATCCAAGACCATGGTAAATTACATACACACTTTTTTTTTTTTTCAGCGGTGACAAGGCATGCCCACTTCCACCGCATTACTTCCGGTTGATCTCACACAAGAACCAGGTCGATGCGTCCTCTCCGACACCCACGCACATTTCTACTTGTTCTACATCCCGACCAGAAGGTTTTGTGGCTTCACTTGCATATCAACCTTTCCCTTGTTCGTGTCTCTTTTAGGTGAAGGAAATGAAGAAGAGCCGATTTACCAATAGTAGTTAACGAATGGAATAGACTTAGCAACCATGTAGTGAGCACTGAAAATATTGTTTGTTTTAAGAAAAGATTAGCTATTATTATGGATGAGGATGACAGGTGATAAGGGACATGGAACTGCCTAGTGTAAGTCTTATGGTCTTTTGCAGTCTCTTCTATTCTTATATTCATATGTCCCAAACACTACCGATTCGTACATCCACCGATACATCTAGATCCATCCATTTCTCACACCATGACCTTAAGTTAGCCTCTTCTTCACTTTCTTCCAATCCCGTCTGGACACTAATGCCTTTATGAACCCTACCGTTTCTTGTTGTCATAGTGCCCAACTCTGTACTCTTAACCACACCATTTCCCACTACCTTCCCATCATACAGATCACACTTTCATACATAACAGTCGCTACAAGTATTGCTTTATACATTCCTTTCATTGCTTCCAAATGACATGTTTTTATTTCTCCATACTGATCTCGTGGCACCAATGACTTCTCCCCCTCCCTCCATCACCCTACGGCCCATCCCTTCCTCTGGTGTTCCATTTTCATGTATGTCCATTTCCAGACATTTATAACTTCCTACATGCTCCATTTCCTCCCCATACAGTTGGACATCAGGCGTGTCCCCTCTACTCATGAATGCGACCATTATTTTATTCTTTGATACATTAACGTTCAGTTTCTTCCTTCGGCAAAACCTAACAAATCCAGTCACCACCCTCTCTTAGATCTCCTTTTGTCTCTGATAGAACAACGTCATCGGTGTGGATTAGGACAAGAGATAAAACAGGAAGAGAAAGAAGATGGGAGAGGGAGAGAAGGAGAGGAAGATAAAAAAGGGAAAGAAAAACAGTAAGAGGAAATGGAAGAGGAAAGCGAAGGAGAAAGGGAAGAACGTAAGAGGAGAATGAGGAGGAGGAGGAGAAGGAAAAGGAGAAGGAGAAGGAGAAGAATGAGGAAGAGAAGAAGAAGGAGGAAGAAGAGAAGAAGGAGGAGGAGAAGAGGGAGAAAGAAGGAGAGGGAGAAGAAAGAGGAGAGGAAAGATAAAGAGAAGAAGAAAGAGGAGGAGGAGGAGGAGAAGGAGGAGGAGGAGGAAGAGAAGAAGAAGGAGGAGAAGAGGGAGAAAGAAGGAGAGGGAGAAGAAAGAGGAGAGGAAAGATAAAGAGGAGGAGGAGGAGGAGGAGGAGCAGGAGGAGGAGAAGGAGGAAGAGAAGAAGAAGGAAAAGGAGAAGAGGGAGATAGAAGGAGAGGGAGAAGAAAAAAGAGAGAAAGATAAAAAGAAGAAGAAAGAGGAGCAGGAGCAGGAGCAGGAGGAGGAGGAGGAAGAAGAGAAGAAGGAGGAGGAGAAGAGGGAGAAAGAAGGAGAGGGAGAAGAAAGAGGAGAGGAAAGATAAAGAGAAGAAGAAAGAGGAGGAGGAGGAGGAGGAGAAGGAGGAGGAGGAGGAAGAGAAGAAGAAGGAGGAGAAGAGGGAGAAAGAAGGAGAGGGAGAAGAAAGAGGAGAGGAAAGATAAAGAGAAGAAGAAAGAGGAGAGCAGGAGGAGGAGGAGAAGGGCCAAGAGAACATAAGGAGAGGGAAGTTGGTAGAACGAAAACAGGAAATGGAGAGAGGGAGAGATAAAGGTAGGGAGGATTAGATCAAGGGAGGGAGTGGACGTAGAGGAGAGAAAGGAGGAAATGCCAAATTTAGGGGGAAGGGAGATGGGAAAGAGAGAGAGGGAGTGATAAGAAGAGGGAGAGGGAGTGTGAAGCAAGGAACAGAGGGAGAAACGGAAAAGGCATAAAAGGCATAAAGAGGGAAAGGGAAGGAAAAGGGGCGAGGGAGGAAAGGGAAATGATATAGGCATGGGAGGAAAAAGTGGAATAGAAAGGGAAAGGTTTCAGTGGGGTACGGTCATAAGGGAGAGGGAAGGGAACGGGGAGGGATAGAATTAGTGGAAGAAGAAGTGGAAGAGGGAGAGGGAAGGGAACGGGGAGGGATAGAATTAGTGGAAGAAGAAGTGGAAGAGGGAGAGGGAAGGGAACGGGGAGGGATAGAATTAGTGGAAGAAGAAGTGGAAGAGGGAGCAAGGGGACGGGAGGGATAGAATTAGTGGAGGAAGAAGTGGAAGAGGGAGAGGGAAGAGGACGGGGAGGGATAGAATTAGTGGAAGAAGAAGTGGAAGAGGGAGAGGGAAGGGGACGGGGAGGGATAGAATTAGTGGAAGAAGAAGTGGAAGAGAGAGAGGGAAGAGAAGAGGGAGAGACGGAGTTAGGGGGAGAAAGAGGGGAAGAGGGATAGGAAGGGGAGAAAGATATATGATGGTGTAATTACTCATCTCCATTGGCAATGGCAATATTGCAGAACTTGTTCTGCCTGCGCATGATGACTTCAAAGCAAAGATTTTTCGATGTTTTTGGTCCCTGGCAAGGCAGTGTCTGACTTGGACTATATATGCGTTGCTCCGGTTTGTTAGAACTTCATCTCGCCTCAGAAATACTAGGTAGCCAGGTCTGGTCCCCACTGGTTACCTGTGGCTTACTTGAGAGTCTCCTGATGTTAGGTCCTCAATTGTTTTATGCATCATATGATGGGGAAAAGAGATTCAGTATAGCCTCTGAATTAACATAAGGTGTTTTTAACCTCACCAGAGGAGTTTGCCAGTTTCCAGGATGTCATTCTGAGAAAAAGATGACCAGTTTGAAATAGTCTTCAAGAAATTTAACCGCACTAGAGGACTTGTCCAGTTTCCAGGATGTCATTCTGAGAAAAAGATGACCAGTTTGAAATAGTCTTCAAGAAATTTAACCGCACTAGAGGACTTGTCCAGTTTCCAGGATGTCATTCTGAGAAAAAGATGACCAGTTTGAAATAGTCTTCAAGAAATGTAACCTCACTAGAGGAGTTGTCCAGTTTCCAGGATGTCATTCTGAGAAAAAGATGACCAGTTTGAAATAGTCTTCAAGAAATTTAACCGCACTAGAGGACTTGTCCAGTTTCCAGGATGTCATTCTGAGAAAAAGATGACCAGTTTGAAATAGTCTTCAAGAAATTTAACCGCACTAGAGGACTTGTCCAGTTTCCAGGATGTCATTCTGAGAAAAAGATGACCAGTTTGAAATAGTCTTCAAGAAATTTAACCGCACTAGAGGACTTGTCCAGTTTCCAGGATGTCATTCTGAGAAAAAGATGACCAGTTTGAAATAGTCTTCAAGAAATTTAACCGCACTAGAGGACTTGTCCAGTTTCCAGGATGTCATTCTGAGAAAAAGATGACCAGTTTGAAATAGTCTTCAAGAAATTTAACCGCACTAGAGGACTTGTCCAGTTTCCAGGATGTCATTCTGAGAAAAAGATGACCAGTTTGAAATAGTCTTCAAGAAATTTAACCGCACTAGAGGACTTGTCCAGTTTCCAGGATGTCATTCTCAGAAAAAGATGACCAGTTTGAAATAATCTTCAAGAAACTTTGTCTAAGGAACTTTCATACATTTCTTAGCTGTTGGACGATGCACTAACACTTCTTCAGAGAAGAATCTTATTCGACTAAAGACTTGATGTTCGTAGGTACTCACCGAAGAACTTCCAAGACCTTGAGAAAAATAATTTGCATCTCCCATAAGAGAAAAATGAATTAATTCGAATACAAAGCAAAGGAAGAGGACAAACCTAGCTTTAGGAAGTAAATAGGCAAGACCTAGTTTACCAACAAAGTAGTTAACAAATGGAATAAACTCACTAACAATAAGGACCATGGAACTACCTAGTGTAGGCCTTATGGTCTCTTGCAGTCTCCTTCATTCTTATCTTCTTATGTGGTCATTATGCTAAACTCGATGATGTCTAGTGCTCGACCAAGACCTTTCGAGACCTTTAGTTAACAATATTAGCTTTATCAGTGACTACGTGTCAGTTACTTGGAGGTAGCATACGTTAGACTAGGGCAGATTAGGTTAAGTTAGGTTAGGTTAGGTTGGGTCAGGTTAGGTTAGGATTCGGTTAGATCAGATTAGGTTAGGTTAGCTTAGATTAGGATAAGCATGGCCAGGTTGTGATACGCTGGGTTAGGTTAGGATACAACAGGTTATGTTTGGCTAGGATAGGTCAAGACACATTAGGATAAGTTAGGATTAGATTAATTTAACTTAGTTTAGCGTAGCTTAGCTTAATTGAACTTTATCTTCCCTTACCTTACCTTAGCTAAGCTTAGGATAGGTTAGTTAAGGTCACGTTAAGTTAGATTAGGTTAGATTAAGTTAATTTAAAAGTTTAGTTCACTCATTGGGGAACGTCAGTTAATCAGCCACGTTTCCTATTGGTCAATGAGACAGGAAAGAACGTCCAATGAGCTCTGAGATAACTTTCTGCCCCGGTCCGGAAGTAACTAACAACCAATCAACGAAAATCATTACTGTCCTCTCCAATCATTCTAAGAAGAAAATCCACGTGAAGAAAAACATCAGATCAATGTCCCCACCAATCTGTCATTTCCTGTCCTTTGAAGGATATGTATTTCTCAGTTTGTTGAATTTACGAATACAACTCAGATCAGCGAGCCAAAAGACAAAACCGTATGTATTAGCGGCTATTTTACACATACATGTTTATATACATACATATACAGTACACATGCACACACACGTATATATATATATATATAATGCATTCATACACGCATACATGTATATATGATATTTTATATGTACACACACACACATGCGTATATGTATGTACGTATGTATGTATGTATGTATGTATGTATGTATGTATGTATGTATGTATGTATGTATGTATGTATGTATGTATGTATGTATGTATGTATGTATGTATGTATGTATGTATGTATGTATGTATGTATGTATGTATGAATGCATATAAGGAGAAAGAAAGACATGGAAATAAATAAGAAATATATAAAAAAGAAAAGAATATAAAAAAGAAAGAATGAAAGAGATAGATAAATAGATAGATAGATAGAGAGAGAGAGAGAGAGAGAGAGAGAGAGAGAGAGAGAGAGAGAGAGAGAGAGAGAGAGAGAGAGAGAGAGAGAGAGAAATCAGGATAGTCATGGAAGAGGGGAGGAGAAGAAAGAGAGGAGGGGGGAAAGGGAAACAGGAGAGAGAGAGAAAGGAATGCAGGAAAAGACTGAGAGGACATGGGGGGAGGGGGGAGGGGGAGGAACGAGGGAGATGAAAGGAGTGTGGGGGAGTCAAAGGGATGCGACGAATGGGGCCATAAAAGCTATTATCAGAACTGGGGAGGCGGTAATTTGGGGGGCGAGGCTTAGGGGGGGGAGTGACTGGGGAAGTGGGGAGGGGAGGGGAGTGTTGTAAAGGGTTGGGGGGAATGGGGGATGGGGTGAGAGGGGGAGGAAAGCGTTGGGGGAAGTGGGGGTGGTGAGTGGGTGAAAGGAGAGAAGGTGAGGTGGTTGGGGGAGAGTGTGGGGGAGAGTGTGGGGGAGAGTGGGGGAGAGAGTGTGGGGGGATAGTGCAGGGGGTTGGGGAGAGTAGAGAAGGGGGGTAAGGAGAGGGATAATTGGGGGAGGTGGTATTATTTGGGGGGAGAAAGGCAGTGGTGAGGTGATATGGGGCAGGGGGGAGGGGGGTGGAGGGAGTGGGGAGTGGGGGGGAAAGAAGAGTAGGAGTCTTTGGCTTGATAAAAGAGAGGTTGAAAAGAGGCAAAAGAGAGGGATTAAAGAAAAAAAAAGAGGTATTAAAGAAAAAAAGAGAAGGATGACATAAAGCCAAAAGTGGCTTAGGATTCCTTTGAGAGTGGAAACTGCATTCAGGATATTCATTCGGGTTTTCCAAAATTTGCGAACATCTTCACTAAAGTTGCTGGATAGTTGCAAGGAGGATGGACGAGGAAGAGGAGGAGGAGGAAGGAAGAGGACTTGGGGAGGAGGGGGAGGGAGGAGGAGGAGGAGGGAGGAGAGAGGAGGAGGAGGAGGGAAGATGAGGGGGAGGAGGGAGGGGGGAGGAGGAGGAGGGAGGTGAGAAAGGAGAATAAGGAGAGAGAAAGAAGGAGGAAGAAAAGGAAGGAGGGAGGAGGAGGGAGGAGGATGGAGGAGGGAGGAGGAGGAGGGAGGTGAGAAAGAAGGATAAGGAGAGAGAAAGGAGGAAGAAAAGGAGGGAGGAGGAGGGAGGAGGAGAGAGGAGGAGGGAGGTGAGAAAGGAGAATGAGGGGAGAGAAAGAAGGAGGAGGAAAAGGAGGGAGGAGGAGGAGAAGGTGGGAGAGCTAGGAAGGAAGAGGAGAAGGAGGGGGAAACAGGAGGAGTACAATGGGGAGGAGGAAGGAGGAGGGAGGGGAGGAGGAAGGGAGAAGAAGCAGGAGGGGAGGAAGAGAGAGGAGAAGGAAGAGGAGGAGGGAGGGAGAAGAAGCAGGAGGGGAGGAAGAGAGATGAGAAGGGAGGGAAGGAGGAAGGGAGAAAAAGCAGGAGGGGGAGGAAGAGAGAGGAGAGGGGAGGAAGAGAGAGGAGAAGGGAGGGGAGGAGGGAGGGAAAAGAAGCAGGAGGGGAGGAAGAGAGAGGAGAAGGGAGGGGAGGAGGGAGGGAGAAGAAGCAGGAGGGGAGGAAGAGAGAGGAGAAGGGAGGGGAGGAGGGAGGGAGAAGAAGCAGGAGGGGAGGAAGAGAGAGGAGAAGGGATGTGAGGAGGGAGGGAGAAGAAGCAGAAAGAGGAGGAGGGAGGAGGGAGGTGGAGTAAAGGAGAAGAAAGGAGGAGGGGGAAATGTTGGAGGAAGTGGGAGGAAGGTGGAGGATGGAGGTAGATATGATGGAAAAGTGTGATTTGTCGGTGAGATGGAAGGTGATGGTTTCTTTCTGCAAGAAACTTGGTTGAGGGGCGGGGGGGAGGGGGGAGGGGGAGAGGGGGAGAGGGGGAGGGGGGGTGTTGTCCCTGACTACTAATCCGACAGCTGCTTTTCAGACTCGAAGGGTCATCGAGGCCTCCTAGGAACCGGAAGGAAAAAAAACAGAGGATGAGAAGGAGGAGGATAAGGAGAAGGACGAGAAGAAGGAGAAGGAGGACGAAAAGGAAAAGGGGGAGAATGAAAAAAGAAAAGAAAGAGAAGAAGGAGGAGGAGGAGGAGGAGGAGGAGGAGGAGGAGGAGGAGGAGGAGGAGGAGGAGGAGGAGGAGGAGGAGAAAGAGGAGTAGAAGGATGATAAGGAGATGGAGGAGAAGGAGGAGGGGGAGGAGAAGAGGAGGTGGAGGAGGAAGAAGAAGAGAGGGAAGAGGAGGAAAAGGATAAAGAAGAGAAGGAGGAGGAGAAGAGGAGGTGGAGGAGGAAGAAGAGGAGAAGGAAGAGGAGGAGAAGGACGAGGATAAAGAAGAGGAGGAGAAGGGAGAGAAGGGGAGAAGAAGGTGAAGGGGAGGAAAAAGGGAGAAGGGGAAGGGGGAGGAGAATCAGGAGAAGGAGGAGAAGGAGGAGAAGGCGGAGAAAAAAGAGGAGTAAGAGGAGGAAGAGAAAAATAAAGAATGAGAGAGGAGAAAAAGAGAATGAGAAAGTATGAAAAGTATGAGAAGGAAGAGAGCAAGGGGAAAATTACAAAGAAGAGAGAGGAGAAGGAGAAGGATGAGAAAAGAAGAAGAAAGAGGAGGAGCAGAAGGAAGAGAAGTACGATGGCAGACACTTCGCCACACTTGCGTCCAAGTCAGCTCGGGGAGGGTTTTCGTTGTCATGACATCGTGTCATGTCATTACCAAAATCCCTGGAACTGGACACTTATCTTCCTGCTGCATAAGGGAATGTCATTACCCAGCATATCATTTCCCGTTTAAACCCCATTGGATGCAAGCAGAGAAACGAGGACATTACCGTCTACTAGTTCAGAAGCCTTCTCTAGATCTACGAATACGACGATGGCCGTGTTTGAGCCGATGTTGATGAGGAGATGGAAGAGGCATTCGCTCGTGCCTCTGTTGGGTTTATTGGCGAAGGTGTCTTGAAGTAACGGGCCAAGGGTCCAGGACAACTGAATCGGTACCGTTCTTTCCAGGATCTTCTTTACAGGACTAAGCAAAGACGTCTCATGTCTTGTTCCGGGGGCTTTGGGAAAGGCACAACGGTAGTCTGTTACACTTCGTTGAGAACCAGTGTTGAAAAGACATGTTCTATCGTTGCAAAACATTATAACACAATGCATTCATGTGTACTTTTTGTATTTCTAATCAAGCAATAGATAACCTTATGGCCTCCTAGTGTGATGTATGTTCATTATAGAGGAGGAAAAGGAGGAGGAAAAGGAGGCGGAGGAGGAAGAAGAGGAGGAGATAGGGAAGGAGGAATAGGGGATGGAGAAGGAGGATGAGAGGTAGTATGAAGAGGAGGAGGAGAAGGAGATAGAAAGGAAGAAGGAGAAGATGGGGATAGAGAGGTAGTATGAAGAGGAGGAGGAGAAGGAGATAGAAAGGAAGAAGGAGGAGATGGAGGAGGAGAGGGAGTAAGAAGAGAAGGAAGAGCAGGAGATGGAGGGGGAGAGGTAGTATAAAGAGGAGGAGGAGAAGGAGATAGAAAGGAAGAAGGAGGAGATGGAGGAGGAGAGGGAGTAAGAAGAGAAGGAAGAGCAGGAGATGGAGGGGGAGAGGTAGTATAAAGAGGAGGAGGAGGAGGAGGAGGAGGAGAAGGAGATAGAGAGGAAGAAGGAGGAGATGGAGGAGGAGAGGGAGTAAGAAGAGAAGGAAGAGCAGGAGATGGAGGGGGAGAGGTAGTATAAAGAGGAAGAGGAGGAGAAGGAAATAGAAAGGAAGAAGGAGGAGATGGAGGAGGAGGAGAGGGAGTAAGAAGAGAAGGAAGAGCAGGAGGTGGAGGGAGAGGAAAGGGAATTCATCAGAGGCGAAAAGAGCATCAACGATGTGTCCTGGCTGGTTTTCTCTCTTCGTCCCCTGGATCCTGGAAGGATCCTGGAGGGAGTGAAAGGGTTCTCGGATGGACCAGAGATGGAAGTCATCTTGTCCTTGCCGAAAATGTTATGGCTCTCGGTGGTGTAAAGATTAGGGTGATAAAAACATAAGCACAGAGGAGACTGCAGGAGACCTTAAGCTCTACACTAGGCAGCTTCATGTTCCTTACCGACTTCCATCCCTATCCATAAACTTATCGAATCTTCTCTTAAAGCAACCAATTGTTTTTAGCGCTCACTACTTTGTCCCTAGGTGTATTTCATTCGTTATCCACTCGAGGCTTTAGAACGTGTGAGGCTTGGGATTGTGTGGGGTTTGGTGTCGTCTGAGATTAAGGGTGGTGTAGTCCTTGAGGTGGTGCAAGGCCACGGGTAATTTGAAGTGCGTGATGCAAATGTATCCCTGCACACCACAAATACCTTACAATTATCTTGCAGTTCAATGATATCATGTCCCCATGTTTAATACTACACTTCACTAAGTCAGGAAGAGGAGTAGGAGGAGGAAAAGAGGAAGAGAGGGAGGACGGGGGAGGAGGAGAAGGGGATGGAGGAGGAGGAGGAGGAGGAGGAGGGGGGTGGAGGAGGAGGAGGGGGAGGAGGGAGATGGAGAGGAGGAGAAGTACAGGAATGGTGTGAAGCTTAGGATGGGGTGAGGTTTGGGTTGATGTGGGTTTGTGAGTTACAATCCCTAAAATCTCCCTTACGGCAATTAGGTCTTTTTGGTGTTTAATATTCTGACACCAATCTAGCCTATTCTCTTCCTTGACAGTTTTCTTTTCAGCTTCGAGAGATTTTCCTGAGGTCAGCCACCTACTCAGACCTAAAGAATTGACTCAATGATCGAGTTCATTGACTCTTGCCCTGTCGAATGACCATCTCCATATCTCCAATAATGCAGTTTCATTTACTAGAATAACAGAATACGCCAAAGATTTGGTAGTGAGCATTTCGTGTTAGATCCTAGCTAGAGTCTCCCTCCTTTGTGTTGTACGAAATAGATATATTTCCATCCCAAGGAAATATGAAGATAAACAAGATTAATTGCAACGAATAACATTGGGCATATGATTATGTCTGGAGGCAAACACACCTGAAAAAACGACCACAACCACACAGGAGACGAAAGAGAAGTAGAGAGAGGACGAAGAAAAGAAAAGGGAGGAGGAGGAGGAGGAACAGAAGGAAGAGGAAGAGTGGAAAGAGGGGGAGGAGGAGGAAGAGGAACAGAGGGAAGAGGAAGAGTAGGAAGAGGGGGAGAAGGAGGAAGAGGAACAGACGGAAGAGGAAGAGTGGAAAGAGGGGGAGAAGGAGGAGGAGGAATAGAAGGAAGAGGAAGAATAGAAAGAGGTGGAGAAGGGGGAAGAGGAACAGACGGAAGAGGAAGAATAGAAAGAGGGGGAGAAGGAGGAGGAGGAATAGAAGGAAGCGGAGGAGTAGGAAGGGGATGAAGAGATCGAGGAAAATGAAGGGGAGGAGGGAGGAGGAAGAAGAAGAGGAAGGAGATGATGAGAGAGAGGAGTACTGTATGTCGCCGGTAATATCTCACCAGCGGCTCTATATTAAGGGATCATATCGCTCCGAGAGCAAAGATCATAATGGTTTCATGGAATAAAGTATTAGGTGCGGCTTACGTAATAAGGTGTAGGGATAAGCATGGGGTCCATGATATTATCAAACTGCATAAGAGGTAGGATGTCACGCTACAAGGCGCCTTTAGCGTGAGGAGATACAATTTGGTTAGGAAGGATGTCTTCGGAAGGAGAGCGTGGTAATGAGGAGGAGAAGAGGGAACAGGAAGAGAAGGAGGTGGAGGAAGAGAAGGAGGAGGGGGAGGAGAGGGGAAAAGGAGAGGTGAAGAAGGAGGAGTGGAAGGAGGAGAATATAGGAGAAGAGAAGGAGGAGTAGGGGGAAGAGGAGGAGGAGGAGGAGGAGGAAAAAGATATAGAGGAAGAGGAGGGGAGGAGGTATAGAAGGAGAATGAGCAAGAAAAAGAGAAGGACAAGGAAAAAGAGCAGAAGAAGATGGAGACAGAGAAGGAAGAGAAGCAGGGGAAGAAGGGAGTGAAGGAGAAGTAGAGGAAGGAGAAGAGGAGGAAGTAGACGAAGAAGGACAAGGAAAAGAAAATAAAGAAAGATTAAGGAGGAGGAGGGGAAGGGAGAGAAGGAGTGAACAGAAAGGAAAGGGAAAGGAAAGGCGAAAGAGGGGAAAGAGAAGAATATAAAAAAGTTGAAGAAGGAAAAGCAGAAGAAGGAAAAGAAGGAGAAGGAGAAATAAAAGGACAAAAAGGAAAAGGTGAAGAAGAAGGAGAAGAAAAAGAAAAGGAAGAAAGTAAGAAGGGTAATAAGGAGAAGAATAAGGAGAAGGGGAAATAGAAGAAAAAAGAAAGAAGAAGAAGAAGAAGAAGAAGAAAAAGAAGAGGAAGAAGAAGAAGAAGAAGAAGAAGAAGAAGAAGAAGAAGAAGAAGAAGAAGAAGAAGAAGAAGAAGAAGAAGAAGAAGAAGAAGAAGAAGAAGAAGAATGTAGACTAGCGTTGTTCTGCACTGGTTGGAGGCATTAGAGATAAACTATTTTTTGGTTCTTCTCTTTATTGCGTCGCCTCCGTGACTGGTGCTCTCCATCAAAGGAGGTGGCAAAGAAAATGGTGGTGGTTGCCAAAAATATTTTACAACTTACAATTCTAAACATCTTCTGTCTATTTACAACTATTCATGTTATGGAACTGAGTATGAAAACTTAGTATTTGTTTTAACTCTTTATAAATTTCTAAATATAAGTGATGAATTATGTTAACTGCTATCGCATGGCAACATTGTATGGCCTAGTCCGCCGGTCTAAGATACATCTGTTTCGGAGGTTGATTTCCCAGGTCAAGCCACACTGACCGCGGGTCACATCACACAATAGGTGGTCCGTTGCTACTCCCAGGATCTGACGTCGAGTAGCTAATGCACACTAAAATAGAATGAATAATTCGCACTCAATATACACGTACAGGCATTTATTGCAAGAAGAAGAAGAAGAAAAGGAAGAAGAAAAAGAAGAAAAAGAAAAAGGAAAAGAAAAAGAAGAAGAAGAAGAAGAAGAAAAAGAAGAAGAAGAAGAGGAAGAAGAAGAGGAAGAAGAAGAGGAAGAAGAAGAAGAAGAAGAAGAAGAGGAAGAAGAAGAAAAAGAAGAAGAAGAAGAAGAAGAAGAAGAAGATGAAGATGGAGATGGAGATGGAGATGGATGAGGAGGAGGAGAAGGAGAAGGAGAAGGAGAGGAAAGGATAAGATAAGGAGAAGAAGGGGAAGGAGAACAAAGAGGAGAAGAAGGAGAAGAAAGAGAAAGAGAAGAAGGGGAAGGAGAAAAAGAGGAAGAAGAAGGAGAATAAGGAGGAGAAAATGGAAAAGACGGAGGAGAAGAAGAAGGACAAGGAGAAGGAGAAGAAAGAGAAGATGGAGAAGAAGGAGAAGAAAGAGAAGGAGAAGAAGGAGAAGGAGAAGAAGAAGAAAGCGATCTCTGGCGAAAGCCTGCAGTATATCACGAGACTCAAGGTCGCCTTAGTCAATGTTTTCCCGCCATTAAGCTTCCGAGAATAAAGAGCCCAGACCATAAACAAGCAACACGCGCATTATTGCTTCAGGCAATTCCTTTGCGTCATCACGAGAGTTAATGGCATCACAATCACTCTTTTACATGATATAAGACGATTCATCTTTGCTGAAACGTTGCAGCATTCCGTTGAGTCTAATATAAATTATTCTTTATGTTTTTTCCAATTCTGTGAGAAATGTCCAAGTTTCTGAGGAGTCTGAGGTGTCTATCGGAAAGGGGAGGGACACTTTTGGGGACATGTCGGTAATGGAGGACTCGGGAAGGGATTTTTGAGTGATCAAGATGATGGCGAGATTACTGACGATGATGACGTCGAAGTCAGCACTAAGAATCCCAAACTATCATGTTAGGTGTTTCCTATTCAATAAAAGGTGTATTTTTGCCATTTTCTTTTCTTTCTCATCCAAATCTATTCACGACCAAAGCCGTAGGATTGGACCTGAAGAGCCGGAAGTCAAGCACCCTCCCCCCCCCACCCCCTCACCCCGTCATGCGAGACTTCACATTAGTAATCACCAGCTGAGAGCGTCACCTTTGCTCTATGAGATCGGACAGCTGGGGCGAGTGGAGGTCACTGGTAAGTATCGGATCCGTAGCATTGTACAGCTGGAATACAAAGTCCGCCAGCTGTTCCTTGGTCCACTCATTGCTTATGAATGAAACCACGTACGATTTCATTTCATTGTTGTAATATTTCAGTATAATTCTTAATCACCCACATACATGAAAGTGGTCCGAACATTGAATTAAAAAAACATCGTGTAATCAAACTTTTGAACATGAGTTATCAAGATTAAATTCTTGAGATTTCTCATTGAATATGATATCCTAACAGTCTCATGATGCATGTTTAGCTCATAATGACGTATGTTTTGAAACGAAAGATTATGTACAGATGTAGTTTCAATGTCCATGACGAAACCAGCTTCTTCTTGAGGACCCCCAAGCTCACAACAGCCATTACCATCAGAGACCACAAGTCACCACTTCCAGTCAACCGAGAGGGGGAGGCGGAAGGAGAGGCGGAGGGGAGGAAGAAGGGGAGGAGGAGGGGAGGAGAAAGGGGAGGAGGAGGATAGCGGGAGGGGGAGGCGGAATGGGAAGCGGAGGGAGATGGGCAGGGGGGGAGGGGGAGGGGAAGGGGAGGGGGAGGGGGGAGGACAGGGGAAGGAGGAAGGGGGAGGCGGAATGGGAGGCGGAGGGGGAGGGGGAGGGGGAGAGGGAGGGGGTGGGAGATCCACAGCTGACATTGTGCCGCAGGACCGCACTAACCTTTTTTTTTCTTCTTCTTCTTTTTTTTCTCAGATATTGAGAATATGAAGGAAAAGGATAAGGAGGAGAAACGAAAAGAAATAGGAGAAAGAGCAGGGGAGGAGGAGGAGGAGGAGGAGGAAGAGGAGGAGGAGGAGGAGGAGCACAAGAGGAGGAAAAGGAAGAGAAGGAGGAATAAAAGGAGGAAGAGGAGGGAGAAGTAAGAGAAAAAGGAGGAGAAAGGGTAAGAACAGGCAGGAGGAGGAGGAGGAGGAGGACGTGGAGGAGGAGGAGGACGTGGAGGAGGAGGAGGAGTTGTCGAAGAAAGAGGAAGAGGAGCAAGGAGAGGAGAAATACTAGAATGAGGAGGGAATGATACATACATACATACATATACCAAGGGTTTTTCCCCCTTACTAGGGAGGTAGCCAAAAAGGAAAAGGCATAAAATCATTCCCACCCATTCCATCCCTGAAAACACTTCACACCCCTCCACCCTCCCTCCCATCTTAGCACCTCCTAGATGACGGGTCATCCCTGCACCCTGTCCACTGCCCTGGGTCAGAAGCAGTGTCGCAAGACACAGCACATCCACAGCAAGGCCGCTTCATTAAATCGGCGACCCCCCCTCTCTGTCCCCCCATATAAAGGAGAGGACGGGGAGAAATCCCTTCGGGCTGCGTCAAAATTTTGCTCACACACACTACCTCACCCCCCATCCCCCCGTCCATTCCACCTCATGCACCACAACATCTTCCATATAAACCATTCTCCATTCACCCCTGTCTTCTGTCCTCTCCCGTCCTTCCTCAACAGAAGAGAAAAATATATAAGTAGGAAGACAGGGATGATGACAATAAGGAAGAAGAAGAGGAGGAAAATGAGGAAGGATGAGGGAAGTAAGAAGATTAGGAAAAGGAGGAGAAGAAGAGGGAAAGGAGGAAGAGAAGGATGAGGAAAGTAAGTAGAATAGGAAAAGGAGGAAAAGAAGAAAATGAAGAAGAAAAGGAGGACAAGGAAGGAAAGGAGGAGAAAGAAGAAGAGGGCGAGGAGGAGGAGGAGGATTGTGATAAGAAATATTTTGAAATAATAAAGAGTAGAAGGATAGGGCGAATAAAAATAAAGAGGAGGGTTAAGAGAATGAGAAAGAGGAAAATAAAGAGGAGGAAAAGAAGCGGAAAAGAGAGGAAAAGAAAGAAAAGGTGGAGGAAGAGAAGAAATAAAAGGTGGAGGAGAAGAAAGAAAAGGTGGAGG
Organism: Oratosquilla oratoria; assembly: GCF_046742065.1. Taxonomy (NCBI): domain Eukaryota; kingdom Metazoa; phylum Arthropoda; class Malacostraca; order Stomatopoda; family Squillidae; genus Oratosquilla; species Oratosquilla oratoria. The sequence goes on along the minus strand of NC_134819.1, from coordinate 32,518,092 downwards.
AGAAGAAAGAAAAGATGGAGGAGGAGAAGAAAGAAAAGGTGGAGGAGGAGAAAAAAGAAAAGGTGGAGGAAGAGAAGAAAGAAAAGGTGGTGGAGGAGAAAAAAGAAAAGGTGGAGGAGGAGAAGAAAGAAAAGGTGGAGGAGGAGAAGAAAGAAAAGGTGGAGGAGAAGAAGAAAGAAAAGGTGGAGGAGAAGAAAGAAAAGGTGGAGGAGGAGAAGAAAGAAAAGGTGGAGGAGAAGAAAGAAATGGTGGAGGAGGAGGAGAAGAAAGAAAAGATGGATGAGGAGAAGAAAGAAGAGGTGGATGAGGGGAAGAAAGAAAAGATGGAGGAGGAGAAGAAAGAAAAGGTGTAGGAGGAGGAGAAAGAAAAGGTGGAGGAGGAGAAGAAAGAAAAGGTGGATGAGGAGAAGAAAGAAAAGGTGGAGGAGGAGAAGAAAGAAAAGGTGGATAAGGAGAAGAAAGAAAAGGTGGAGGAGGAGAAGAAAGAAAAGGTGGAGGAGGAGACCGGAAGGTATGGAGTAAAAGGATAAATAGGAGGACAAATAGGAAGTGAACTACGAGGGACAGGAGAAAATAGGAAGGACGAAGAGGAGGAGGGGAAAGAAGAGAATAAAGATAAGAAGTAGAAGATTCATCTAAAAGATATAGAGTGAGTGGAGGAGGAAAAGGAGAAGAAGGCGAGGAAACAGGAGAAAATGAAGAGATAGAGAGTGGAGAAATAGAGAGAGAAGGAGGAGGAGGAGGAGGAGGAGGAGGAGGAGGAGGAGGAGGAAGAGGAGGGCAATAGTAGTCATAGTCGCCGTGATCTTCGTCTACGTCTTATTTATTTTCGTGTTCATCGTCAGCAAAATTGTCTTTGCCATCGTCTCGACACGCTCAATGTCTTTATTACCGTCTCTATCATCGAATTATCTTCACCTATGTCGTCCTCATTTTCATAGTTATCATTAGAGTCGCTGTCATCTCCGTCACCGTCACTGTCATTACTATAATCGTTGTTCTCTCAGAACTCATTGTCACTGTATTGGTCATTATCATCGTCGTTGACATCGTTGTCCTCCTCGCAATCTCAGCCATGGAAGGGAACAATGCCTTCATTCGACCCAAGATGATAAGCACGCTTATGATAGCCGTCCCTCCCAGGTAATAGGGAGGGCACCTCTACGGACGCTCGAGATATATATATATATATATATATATATATATATATATATATATATATATATATATATATATATATATATATATATATATATATACAGTATGTGTGTGTACACGCAAAGTAGACCACTTAAAAAAACAACTAACGAAGCAGAGTACTTTCGCATATTACATCTTAAGTGTAAAAATATGTAATATACGAAAGCGCTCAGCTTCGTTAGTTTCTTTTTCCGAGTGGTCTACTTTGCATAAGTGAACACACGTACCCGTGTTCTTATTAGCATATATATATATATATATATATATATATATATATATATATATATATATATATATATATATACATTGTTATGAAATTGAAACTTACCGTCTTTAATGCAAAAATACATAGAATATCATTTGATATGCTGGAGGAAAATTCTTTTCCTGCAGCATATCAGATTCCTTTCCGAAAGCTGCCGACTGCAAATCTGCTCCAACAGTCGAAGGAAAACTAGCCCAGTGTGATAGCGCCTTCAATCAGCTGATCGAAAGACTCGTTGGGCAATGGAGTCTTTGCCACTATAGACGCCATTTAGCGTTAGACAGAATAAAATATATAGAGAACGTCAATGTAAAGGAGGTGGTAAGGCTCGTTTCACACGTATCGACTTTTCGCCGTGCGCTGTGCACGACACGACGTCGTGTTCTCAAACAGCAATGGGTTTCCATAGACGCTTTCATACGTGGTCGTGACATGTGAAAGCGTCCATAGACTCCCATGGCTATTTGAAAGCACGACGTCGTGTCGTGGAAGGCGCAAGGCGAAAAGTCGATACGTGCGAAACGAACGTAAGGACGGTTGCCGTAAGATTCATTGTAAGATTCATTGTAAGATTCATTTTTTCCTAGTCTAGTCTAGTCCCCCCCGTTTGTTCGCAAATTTTCAAACTGATGACTACTATTTTCCAAGACAGCTGATAACGCGGACCAATGGATTTAACAAAGTTAGCAAATATTTCAGAGAGAAAACGTTTTTTTTTTTTTCGAAAACTGCATACAAACGCACACATTTTTTCTCTCTTTCTCTTGGACAAGCCTCTATTTCTTTCTCTTCTGTTTTGATTTTTATTTCTTTGCCAATAAACTTTTAGTATTTTTAGCAAAGTAAAGTCTTCAATAAGAAACGAAGATTTACGAATACAATTGGAGGAAAAAGGCTATTTTGTATCATCTTATATTTCTCCTTGCATTCTCCTTTACTTTCGTTCATCCACTTCTACTTCTTCCACCTCTACACCTCCTTCACCTCCACCTCTTCCTTCTCCATCTACACCTTTTCCTCATCCTGGGCAGCCATCACGAATCTCCGCTTGTCACCTGTTCCATCTCCTCTTTCTCTTATCTTCCTTTATCTCCTGCTTCGCCTTTACCACCATTCCTTTCCGCTTCCTCTTCCTTCTCGCCTCTACCTCCCCCTCGTCTCCTTCTCCTTCTCCACCTCCTTCTCCATCTTCTGTACCCTCACAACTACCATCATCTCTACCTTCTCCTTCCAGTTCTCCAGTACTACCATCTCCATTTCGCTTCATACTACTTTTACTTCTCTTCTTCGAAAACATATTGAAAGGTTACCCAGATATCTTGAATTGAGAAAGCAAGGCGATAGAAAAGACGTATGGACTGATGCAAAAGATTAAAATGGTTTTTAAGAGATGATGAAAACAAAACAAAACATCAAAATCTTATCCACCCAAGACTGTAATATGAGTCAATGGTATGGTCCCCGCACAGAGTGAAGAGTATAAGCAACATCAAGAGAATACAAAGGATTACAAAGAATTACAAAGGCGGAGCATGCCGACAGGAGACCTTTTGGTCCATATCTAGGTCGTATGCGAAAAAAAAAACATAATGATAATAAATGAATAAATAGAAACTATAATAATGTAAATAACAAAAAAGACATAAATAAATGCATAGGTATAGTTAAATAATAAACAAAAAGGTAAATAGTAAATAATAATAAATTGACATATAACTAATAATAAATGAGAATCCAACAGACAAATGATAACAAAACAAACAAAAAAATAATGTAAAATAAATTATAATTTTTACAGTATCTTGCTTAGGTGTTTATCTAAACGAATCCTAAAGCTTCGAACTGAAAGGTCAGTAACCATACTGGTCCCCCGTCTGGCAGATAAACCATATGAGGAGAGACCAAAAGCACTGGGTCTACCAACTTTGAAAGATCGAAGAGAAAGAGGCGACATGATTACAGTATTCAGGTCACCAAAGGGAATAGATTACAATGACAGAAGATATTTCTTGCTTAGGCCAGATTTGATTTTATTCATTTTTTTTTTTTTTTTTTTTTTTTTTTTTTAATTCATTGGGTTACGAGCACCCTAAGGTCGGAGAGTGGAAAAAATGCCCCAACACATTCATTTATATAAAGCTTTTAGGAGACCATGTTATCACGTCGGATGAAACAAAAAAATATATATATATTTTTAGTTTTGTTTCATTCATACCTTCTCACTGGCCAGGCTGATGAGCGCTTAAGCTATTGTATATACCAAGTTTTGCATGTTTTGTACAAACAGTAAGCCCATTTTGTTTTTTGTTTTTATCGTTATACCAGCGCTAGCCGGCAGTACAGTGAAAATAATAATAAAAGAATGAACTTCGCCTGTTTTTATTTTATTTTCATTTCGATCTTACCAACGTCGGTGGGCCCGTGACCCAATGAATAGAAAAAAATTCTGGTTTAATAGGTCATGTGAACAAATTAACCCTTTAAACTCCGATGACAAGATGTCTTATCATTTGGTCAAATAAAACAAAAAATCATAAAACACCAAAATGTTTGATCAATCATCAGAAAAATATGACGTCAGTCCTCGCGCAGTCAAGCCGCATCAGATGATATTCGGATGTACGGGCCGGCGCGAGGCCTACCATATCCGGTTTTTCGTATCTACACCACAAGCGGCTGACATGAGTTGAATGGGTTAAGACTGTCTAAAGAATGTGAAGAAATACAGTTTTCCATACAGATACACAAATACTTGGAATAACCTCGAAGGTGATCTGGCTGAAGGTAGAAAAATACATGAATTCAAATCTAAATATGATTATCGGATATCAAGGATATAAATTAAGTTGGAACTGAACATGGACTTGAGGTTAGGCAAGATGTTGTAGTGATTATCATTTATCTTATATTATTTGTTTTTGTTTTATCATTTGTCTGTTTGATTCTCATTGATTATTAGTTATATGTCAATTTATTATTATTTACTATTTATCTGTTTGTTTATTATTTAACTATATCTATGCATTTATGTATTTTATTTGTTATTTACATTATTATAGTTTTTATTTATTCATTTATTATTATTTTGATTTTTTTTCGCATCCGACCTAGATATGAACCAAAAGGTCTCCTGTCGGTATGCTCCGCCTTTGTAATCCCTTTGTAATCCTTTGAGTAGGAGACGGGACCCAACGAGCGTTACTTCTTTTCTGTATACTATAAATAGGCACATACAGTTGGGTAAATACACACAGGCATACACACTTACACACACGCACGCACGCACGCACTACTGGGATTGAACACAAGATTTGAGGTTAGGCATGTTAAGTTAGAGAGTAGAAGACGGGACCCGACGACCATTACTCCTTTTCTGTATACTACAAATAGACACATACAGCTGGGTAAATACACACAGGCATACACACTTACATACACGCACGCACGCACGCACGCACTACTGGGATTGAACACAAGATCGAAAACACTAAGAGTCTGTCCATATGTGGACAGGGCGCGGATCACCTCTTCCCCCATTTCTGTCCACCCACGAGTGTTTCCACTTTGGCGGACTTCAAAGGTCCTCCAGCTTCATCCACGCCGACCTCCGTCCTCACACAGAAAACTCTTTCTCTAGCGAACCGCGAGGTATTCACAAAAGGTGAATGATTTCTACACACACACACACTAACACATATACATGTATATGCACACGCGCGCACTCACACACAGACACGCGCGCGCGCACACACACACACACACACACACACACACACACACACACACACACACACACACACACACACACACACACACACACACACACACACACACACACACACACACACACACACACACACACACACACACGTACACGCACACATACACACACATATTTATGTATACATACTTATACTTTATATATACTGTATATATGTATATATATATATACATATATATATATATATACATGCATATATATATTTATCGAAAGTTGGTTTTTCCTCTTTGTAGGGGTTAGCTAAACTACGGTCATGGTGATAGGAGTCGCGCCTTCTATTAAGAAATAAAATTATTTTTTATTAATTTAGAAGTATAGTATTCACATAAGATAACGTTTCTTCGCAGAGAAGTCTATAGGAGAACGCGGGCACGCCTGTTACAGTGAGGCTGCACGGCAATGACAATAATTATTATCATTATTGTCTTGTTTGCGTCATTAATCCTATTATTATCAATAGAATTCCATTATTATGGATATCATTGTTATTAGTATAAATGTTATTAGCTTTATACCTAAAATGAATAATCATTGTAGTTTTGAATGCTATTATTATCAACAGAATTTTATTGTTATGGATATCATTGTTATTAATATAAGTGTTATTAGCTTTATACCTAAAATGAATAATCATTGTAATTTTGAATGCTATTGTTATCAATAGAATTTTATTGTTATGGATATCATTGTTATTAGTATAAGTGTTATTAGCTTTATACCTAAAATGAATAATCATTGTAGTTTTGAATGCCATTATTATCAACAGAATTTTATTGTTATGGATATCAATGTTATTAATATAAGTGTTATTAGCTTTATACCTAAAATGAATAATCATTGTAATTTTGAATGCTATTGTTATCAATAGAATTTTATTGTTATGGATATCATTGTTATTAATATAAGTGTTATTAGCTTTATACCTAAAATGAATAATCATTGTAATTTTGAATGCTATTGTTATCAATAGAATTTTATTGTTATGGATATCATTGTTATTAATATAAGTGTTATTAGCTTTATACCTAAAATGAATAATCATTGTAATTTTGAATGCTATTGTTATCAATAGAATTTTATTGTTATGGATATCATTGTTATTAATATAAGTGTTATTAGCTTTATACCTATAATGAATAATCATTGTAATTTTGAATGCTAGTGTAGGCATAAGTTATTTAATGAGAATAACCTGACAAGATCTTTTGGCTTGAGTTTGGGTTCCTCTACAAGGGACGCCAATATTTTCCTCCAACTGTATATTCTGCCACCCCTCTCAAGTCGATAGAGTCCAAGCTATGTGTTTTGGAGAGCAGATAAGAGGTTATACCCCAAGAAAAGAAAAGAAAAGAAAAAAAAAATCGAGGGAACCAAAAATCGTCATGTGACATTCCCGCCACTGAAGAAAATCGTCTGGCTGTAACTTGAGACGAGGAACAGAGTTGTACAATCCCTTGATGGTTACTTCAAGAACTATATTAACCTTTTACCGGATAGGCAGAACCTTTTTTAACAAAATAAAATCGTCTTCCAGCAACAAGAATAGAATCCAGAACCAAGTAAAACGCTAAGTCCTATTTGTCAGATCAACTAAAAGTATTTCTTCAAATTTGAAATGTAACCACAAAACATTACAAAGCAAAGAATAACAGATGGTGATCAATAGGTCAATAATGGTGCCGCTAGCTGGAATTACACTTCCAGAAGCTGTTTTAACTTTCCAGCTCTATTTATTGGTTATCGATGCGACGGGAAAAATGGTTCCGGCTTCCTTGACCCAAAAAACCTGAGACAACAAATGTAGATATTAGTGAGAGGACGATGATCATTTTCATTAACAATTCCGATACGAGTCACGAAACTGCTCCTAACCTCCGATTCCGATACGCGTCCGATTCCGATATGAATCCGATTCCGATACGAGTTCGATTCCGATACGAGTCCGATTCCGATACGGGTCCGATTCCGCGAGTTCGATTCCGATACGAGTCCGATTCCGATACGAGTCCGATTCCGATACGAGTTCGATTCCGATACGAGTTCGATTCCGATACGAGTCAGATTCCGATACGGGTCCGATTCCGATACGAGTTCGATTTCGATACGAGTCCGATTCCGATAGGGGTCCGATTCCGATACGAGTTCGATTTCGATACGAGTCAGATTCCGATAGGGGTCCGATTCCGATAGGGGTCCGATTCCGATACGAGTTCGATTCCGATACGGGTCCAATTCCGATACGGGTCCGATTCCGAAACGAGTTCGATTCCGATACGATTCCGATTCCGATACGGGTCCGATTCCGATACGAGTTCGATTCCGATACGATTCCGATACGGGTCCGATTCTGATACGAGTTCGATTCCGATACGATTCCGATTCCGATACAGGTCCGATTCCGATTCCGATACCAGCAATCATTCATGGATATTTTCAGGTCCTGCATTTGGTTTGGGAAACAAATACTCTATGAACAAAGTACATTTATTAATCATTTATTGAATTCAGAAGTTTAAAACAGTATCGGGAATTGTAACAACCCAACAATCTTGTTGAAAAAACTCATTGTAGTTTGACAGGTTTCATAGATCCATTCAGGATAACAAACCCAGAAACGGACTAAATTCGTACAACAAACCGTCACCGAAAACGTTTAATTCGTTTAACTAAAAAAACGTATCATGATAACGCTAACCATAACAACTCCACTAGTATCCCTTACATCCACCACAAGCGGAATGATTAATCTAGAAAAGAGTGACTATAAACTCTAGAAAGAACCATAGCACACTTCACAAACTCTACCGACAAGAAAATAAGTTATTCAACTTTGGTCAAAGAGGGTCCTGAAGGCGACTCTAAGGTACAAAGGCTGACAAAGAGAGGTCAACGACCAGACAGACATTCGTTCCTCAGGCTTCTTGATCTTTGACGTATACATTATCCATTTCACCCGAGTCTTACTACTAATATGTGTTTATTCCCTCTGGCGGATGGAGTGTTTTATCAGTCTCTCGACTAACACTTAACATTTCAAAGGGATGAAATGAGAAAATTTTAGAATTATTTCTGATTAACTAGGAGGGATTTTATTTAAGTTAAAGGAATCCCCTGCACAAGGTTAAGAGGGTCTAAGTCTTTTCAGTGCACACTGACATACACACGCATATTATATATATACATATATATATATATATATATATATATATATATATGTATATGTATATGTATATATATGTATATGTATATGCATATATATATATATATATATATATATATATAAATATATAATATATGTGTGTTTGTGTGTGTGTATTCACTTGGTCTTTGGATCACGTGTTGGACTCGTGATCGACAGCTATTTCCCTCCTGGAAGAGAGCTCAGAGCTCGTAGGTCCGATCTATGGGTAATGCTATGACCTTGCGCACACACACACACCCCCAACTCCCCGCCCACGAGAGTTGGAGTAACACCCCTCAGCGCTGCGATACTGATATTATTTCAGCCCCGGGCGAGGATCGAACCCGGACCTCCGTAGTGGCAGGCCAGAGCTCTAACCACAGCGCCATGAGAGGTGTGTGTGTGTGTGTGTGTGTGTGTGTGTGTGTGTGTGTGTGTGTGTGTGTGTGTGTGTACACATATATAGATAAATATATATATATATATATATATATACATACAGTACATACATACATACATATACACATATATATATATACATATACATATACATATATATATATAATATAATATATATATATATAATATATATACATACATATATATATATATATATATATATATATATATACACTTACGACAGATATGTGAGAAAGCTTTAGGAAAAGGTAAGTGTGTTTTTGGGCCTTTATGAATTCGGAAAAGGCTCATGACAGGGCAGACAGGAAGGCGCTGTAGAAGGTATTACAGATATATGGGATAGGAGGAAAACTTTTAAGAGCAGTCAAGAGTTTTTACGAGAGTAGTAGAGCCTGTGTTAGAATCCGAAATGGAGGGAGTGAGTGGTTTGAGGTAAAGGTGGAACTTCGCCAAGGATGTGTTATGTCACCTTAGTTGGGCAATTTATATATGGATAGGGTGGTGCGAGAGGTAAACGGGGATAGAAGATGGTTAAAGAAAATGGAGAAATGTGGGAGATAAACCAGTTCTTGTTTACTGACGACACTGCGCTTGTGGCAGGATCAGAGGAGGGTTTGAGGAAGTTAGTGACAGAGTTTGGGAAGGTGTGCGAAAGAATGAAGTTGAAGATGCGGAGAAAAATAAGGTGATGAGATGTACAAGTGGAGAAAGTGGCAGCAGACTGGAAGTGAGTATTAAAGAAAAGAAACCGGAGGAAGTGGATAGTTTTAGATACTTGCCGGAAAAGGAAGGAGCAGAGGTGGAGGCAGAATGTAGATTGAGAGAAGCAAGTAAATACCTTGATGGATTAAAAAGTGTAATGAGAAATAGACATTTGAGAATGGATGATAAGAGGAGATTGTATGAGTAAGCACTGTATGGAGCAGAAATATGGAACATAAGAGAGAAAGAGTGGGGGGGAGTTTGAATGTGTTTGAGATGAGGTGCCTGAGAAGTATGGTAGGAGTTACTAGGCTGGATAGAGTGAGAAATGAGGAGGTGAGGAGGAAAACGAGGATGGAAAGGGAGTTAGAAGATAGGGTTGATGAAAGAGTATTGGTATGGTTTGGACACATGGAAAGGATGAGTGAAGAAAAATTTGTAAAAGAGGTGTGGAAACCAGAGTGAGCGACCAAGGATGAAATGGATGGATGAGAGGTAAAAGGGGCATTGGAAAAGAGGGGAATGTCTGTTGAGGAAGGAAGGGAGAAGACTAAAGATAGGGTTAAATGAAGAATGGTTGTGTACGGATGATGCTTTGATGCATGGAAGGGAGTGGGTGGAGGATGGGGGGATGAGGGAGTATGTGTGAAAAATAATTTGACGCATCCCAAAGGGATTTCTCCCCGTCTTCTCTTTTTCTGCATGAGGGGACGGAGAGGGTGGGGCACCGATTTAACGAAGTGGCTTAGCTGTGGATGAGTTGTGTCTTGCGACAATGCTTCTGACCCAAGGCAGTGAGCGAGATGCAACGATGACCCGTCATCCAGGAGGAGTCAAGATGAGAGGGAGGGAGGGGATTGAATTGGAGTGGAGTGTGTAGGGATGGAATGGATGGGAGTGGATCTTATGCCTTTGTTTTTTGGCTACCTCCCTAGTAAGGGGGGAAAGCCTTTGGTACATGTATGTATAAATGTAT
>NC_134819.1:32487567-32500067 GCF_046742065.1 Oratosquilla oratoria | reverse complement strand
AGATCAGACGATTTTATTCATCTTTCAAAATTTCTTTGCCGTGGCACTGGTATGTATATACATACATATACCAAAGGCTTTTTCCCCCTACACGGGGGGTATCCAAAAAGAAAAAGGCATAGAAACCACTCCCACCCATTCCATTTCCTATATGTTCCATTCCCCTCCACCCTCCTCCTTCTCTCTTATCTTGGCACCTCCTGGTATACAATCTATTAATTCCTTGAAGTTAATATTCAAGTCTTACATTTATTCAAGCAGTCGCCAGGGAATTTCACTTACTTGAGAGAAACCTATTTCTTTAAGTATAAGCTAATTGAGATTGCCTATTGATTTTCCTAGATCGGAAACCATCTCTTATTAGATAATAAAATCTACCTTAACAATACCTCTGAATTGTTCAATAGAATAGTTTACTTTTGTGAATCACGCGACTCTTCTGGAATGTAATTCTATCCCATTCTTTCCTTAAATAAAAATGAAGAGGAATTTCATATTTCAATTACAAAGAGACTCAAATACTTATCCTTCTTTGAACAACGGCAGACAAAAGCTCTCTCGTCCTCACGAATATGATTATGTAAATATGACTTCTAATTACTTTTACACCGATTTTGTTGAGTAGTTATTGTATAGAAGTGTATTTTATATACTCTACAGATAAAGCTATATTCGTATGACTTAATTCTGATGGGGTAATGCAACTTGTCGCATGTATTGTCATTCGCTGGTGACGTAATTGCGAGCGTGTTGGTTGTGGGTTCGATTCCTGCACTCCTCTTCAATCCCCAAAGTTCATTGAGCAAAGCTGATGGCTTCGACCGCAGCTAGTGGCTTCTGGCGTAGGTTCCCCACTATGTATTGTACAGAGTGGCCCAAAAGTCACTGAGGGGTTGTAATTTGTAGTCATTTCTTCATTAATTGACCTTAGGCCCGCTATGCGATTCCAGAAACATGAGGCAACTGCTCATATCGCTAAAGAGACAGTACAGTTGCTGAGGTAATTTTCTATATTGTATTGAAATTCCACACATGTATTTGTAACAATAAGGTATTTATTAAAACTCTAAACCTCTCAGTAATTTTTGGGTCACCTTGTACTGAGCTGGAAACCGGAGACATTCCAGACAACGCTGGAAGGAAAGAAGGAAGACTGGAAGGGACCTGAGGCGCCTATGAGGTTTGTCAGTATTGCGTGAAATAATAGACGATTCAGGAAGGACGAAAATACCGAGAAAGAGAACCAAAAACAACCCCAAGAGACATACGGATACGTAGACTAATGGGCACACTTGAATCTCGCGGAAGATTTTCAGGATTACGTGGAACAAAGAGAATGATGAATGTTGCTGGAAGGACGCAAACGCTGATAGAGAAAAGGAATATGTGACACAACCGTCACAAAGGTATGAATGAAAACAGAAAGGTGTAAGTGGAGGATATCTATCGATTTACTCAATTTCCAGGATTATATTTTTCTACGATTACATTGCGTGCTAGTGGCGTTCTCGGAAGCGTGTTGGTGTTGTATTCGCTTAGTTCTAGGTTCGAATCCCGCACTTCTCTCCGATTCCCAGCAGTGACAGCCACTTGCCCCAAAGCAAATACGGTAAAGGTGACGACTTCGGCCGCAGCTACTCAGCGCCTCCTGGCGTATACTCCTCACCACCTAGGATTGTATAGGACATAAGGAATAATGCATAATAAAAACAGTGCATGTAAGGAGATATGAAAACAGATCTAAGTCCTACAAGGTGTGTAGAAGATCAGGAAGATGTGGTAGCCTGTTTTTTCAGGAATATTTTATTCAGGATTATAAAGAACAAACGGAATGACAGATGATTCAGGCTTTATGAAAACAAAAATGAAGTGAAGGGACAACAGACTCAAAATTCAAACATATACAGTATTCCTTTGAGACCTATACAGATACATACAATATAATGTATGCCAGCCTCCCACGTCTTCTATGATAGAGTGGTAGAATAAGGCTCGTTTCACACATATCGACTTTTCGCCATGCGCCGTCCACGACACGACGTCGTGCTCTCAAATAATCATGGGTGTCTGTGGGCATATTTACATAATCCCTTTCACTTCAACATCTTGGGGATTAAGGGTCGGCTGGGACAAATGTAGCGGAGCGAGGTACCACATTTACCACAGAGGCCGAAGAAGGTTTATCCCCTCCACTTCCCTCCTCCCGTTCATGGCCCTACTCTCAAACCTTCCGCCAGCTCTAGCGATTGCTATTTACTATTAGAAGGTAGAATTTTACCTGATGTTAGTGTGTGTATGTTAGTGTGTGGGGGGGTGTGAGTGTGTGGGGGTGTGGGGGGTGTTAGTGTGTGGGTGGGTGTAGGTGTGGGTGAGTGTTAGTGTGCGGGGGTGTGTGAGTGGGTGGGGGGGTATAGGTGTGTGTGTGTGTCTGGGTGTGGCTCATCAGCTTATCTATAAAATCTACCAATATTTTTCGTAACTATAATCAACAAAGTTAATAGAATTCTTCTTTCTAATGATAGAAAGTGGTCGCCAGGGGTAACGAAAAGGTTTAAAGGTACGGCCCTCATTCTTCAATGTATCAGATGCGAGGAACATCCCTCTAGGCCGCGCCACTTTTCGCTCATTTGTAATCTTTCTTTCACCCTCTCTTCCTTGGTCACGTGACATAGCACCTGCGTTCAAAATTATTTTCACTCCATCCATCCACCTAATTCTAGGTCTACCTCTTAGGTCTATTCCGCTTCTGTTTTCCACACTCTTCGCTAGTTGTTTCTCTCGTAGAGAATTTCAAGGTTACACTAACAAAAAGAAATATCAGTAGATAAATTGTTTTAGACCACAATAGCCACATAATTTCGTTCAGCTCAGAGGTACCTTTGGACCTTATGGAAAAAGAAATATGCGGTTAGAAGAGTTTCGAGGGACTACAAACAAAAAACTGGCTCCCAAAACTCAGACAAATAGATAAGAATAGCGTGGGAGGAAGAAAAGGAGGAGGAGGAAGAGGAAGTGTTGAGGAGGAGGAGGAGGAGGAGGAGGAAGAAGTGTGGAGAAGGAAGACTAGGAGAAGGAGAAGGAAGACTAGGAGAAGGAGAAGGATGAGAAGGAGGAGGAGGAGGAGGAGGAGGAGGATGAAGAGGAAGTGTTGAGGAGGAGGAGGAGGAGGAGGAGGAGGAAGAGGTGTGGAGAAGGAGGACTAGGAGAAGGAGGAGAAGAAGGACGAGGAGGAGGAGGAAGAGGAGGAGGAGGAGGAGGAGGAGGAGGAGGAGGAGGGGGAGGAAGAGGAGGAGGAGGAGGAAGGATCAAATACTCCTTAAAGATTTTTAGGATTATATGAGACAAAGGAAATGATGTCATCGCTGAGGAAGAGGAACAATAGCCCCACCAGTCTCGGAGAGATAATTAGGAAACCGGCATGAAAGCCCATAAGGCGAGAGCACAAAATTAACTCCTTCAGCTGAAGATCCTGCCTTTGGCTGAGCAAGATGGTCATGAGGTAACATAAGAACATGAGAATAAAGACTAGGCAGTTCCATGTCCCTTACCACCTGTCATCCCTCTCCATAGAATTATCTAATATTCTCTTAAAACAGCAAATTGTTTCAGCGATCAATACTTGGTTGCTAAGTCTATTCCATTCGCTAACCATTCTGTGGGTAACCTGGACCTTAAGAGGCGTTTTCGTAGAAGTGAAATGGTCTATTGTAAGACGCCCCACCACCTAATACATAAACTTCTATACGTCAGCCGAGCCTAACACGAGAAACTAACATTGGAAAAGATTAAGACAGACTTAAACCTTTCAACATAATACTTCGCCTGTCTTAAGCGAAATAGAATTTCTTAGCATTAGCTAAACCATAACCTCTAAAGAACCTCATCGAAGCGAACCAGACGAGGTAAGGGCAAATGGAGAAGAGCCTCTCCAGTTCACGGGGAAGCCTCAGGGTCCAAGATATTATGGAGACGCTTACTCTGCTTGAGCGATTAGATTTCTGCTCAGGGCAGAAGACGGGGACTGATTGTCTGGTGACGGAGACGAGGAGGGAGGGAAAGTTGCTGATTAGGATGTCAATTGTCTTGAGGGACAGAGTAAAATAAAGTAAAAGGAAACAATGTAAAAGTAAAATGTATTTAGCTATATCAAAACAAAATCAAACCAAATAGAAAAAGTGATCAAACAAAAACAAAAGCAACACGGACGAGAAGGGAGGGAAAGTTGCTGATTAGGATGTCAATTGTCTTGAGGGTCAGAGTAAAATAAAGTAAAAGGAAACAAGGTAAAAGTAAAATGTATTTAGCTATATCGAAACAAAATCAAACCAAATAGAAAACGTAATCAGATAAACAAAAACAAAAGCAACACGGACGAGGAGAACGTAGATCGAGAACAGATGGGGGTGGTAGATGGAATGACCTTTTCTGAGTAAATCAGTTGGGTTACGAGCTCTCCCTTGACCTAAGAAACTGAACCAAGCGGACCAGTGAGACAGAGAGCATCTTGACTTCTTTGCATTCAGGAAAACGCTCGATAAGGGAGACCGAATACAACAAGTAATTAATCAATCGATTAAGTGACTGAATAATAAAATAGTTAAAAGATAAGTGATAGATTATATCTCATTTAACCTTACATAGCCAGGTGTCTTCGTCATAAGGCTCTGTGGCTGCTGCCAGGAATTTTTTTTTTTTTTTTTTTTTTTTTTAAGAGGAGCCTCCAGTTTATGTGCGTTTGGGGCAAGGGAGCGAGCAAATTAAACTGGAAGATGTTATAGTCCAATACGGCCCAGTTAAGACAAGTTGGAGCCGCGCGAGCAGATATCTGCTTTTTTTTTTTTTTTTTTTTTTTTTTTGGGGGGGGGGTTCAGCAAGAGAAACATTTCTTGTGCTCATCTCCATATACATATATATATACATATATATATACATATATATATACATATATATATATATATATATATATATATTAGTACAATTGGAAGTATACTATTGTGTGTGTGTGTGTGTGTGTGTGTGTGTGTGTGTGTGTGTGTGTGTGTGTGTGTGTGGGTGTGGGTGTGGGTGTGGGTGTGTGGTGGGTGTGGGTGTGGGTGTGGGTGTGTGTGTGTGTGTGGGTGTGTGTGTGTGGGTGTGTGTGTGTGTGGTTGGGTAGGTGTATGTATGCGTGTGTGTGTGCGTATGTGTGCACGCGCGCTTGTGTGTATATGTGCATGTGTGTGTGTGTATGTGTGTGTGTGTGTGTGTGTGTGTGTGTGTGTGTGTGTGTGTGTGTGTGTGTGTGTGTATGTGTGTGTGAGTGTGTTTGCGTGCACGCTTTTCGATTGAGTATGGGCTTGAGCCAACGCTTGCTCTTTTTGGTCTTGTTGCATACAAGTGTTGAAATAAGTGTATGCATCCATCCGCAAATGGATGTGCAAATATATATATATATATATATATATATATATATATACCTGAACTTGCAAATGGATGCACAAATAAGTGTACATATTCACTATAAACCCACTATCGGAGAAATAATATCGGAAGTACAGGAAAACTGTATATTTCGACTACTATCTGTAGTCCTCCTGAGCAGAATCTTCTGCTGAAGAGGACTACAGATAGTAGTCGAAATATATAGTTTTCCTGTACTTCCGATATTATTTCTCCTATAGTGGGTTTATAGTGAACATTTACAAATGTGTTATAACATACCAGTTTCCAAGTGTACATATACATCAAAATCTTACATTTTTTCATAGCCCAAATCCTAAACCTTCTAACAAGAGTAGACTGGCTAAATCAAGACTCAGAATGAAAGAGAATGTATATAAAAGCAGAGGTAGGTCTTATTAAGGAATATTAATCTTAACCATAAAAGTTTCTATACGAAAGAGTCTTAAAGTGAGATGAACTATGAAACAGACGAACTTATTCCAAGGGGAGAATTCTAAAGCGGCATTTGACTTCAAACTGTTTTGATGCTTGTTCTTTGTCAGGGACTATATGTGCATTATTTGTGTATGTATGTATGTGCGTATGTGTTAATGTGTGTGTGCATGTACTTATATATGTTGTATGTTTGTATCTATCAATTTACTTAACCATTTATTTATTCATTTATTTATTTATTTGTGTACTTATTGATTTAGATATAAATTTCTTTTTTTTATTACTATTTTTTACTAGTTTCTGCCAAGGCTGTTTGAGCCTACATCCCAAGCCTAAAGAAAGCAATGAAGTATTTATTGCTACCGTACCATCTCAGATTTATATCACACTTGGAGAATTTTGTATCACTGTGACATTTGGAGATCACTGTAAAGTGGCAGGATAAACAACATTCCTGGTTTTATCATTTAGTGTAAGACTGTTGCCATTTCCAACTCTGAAACAACCAATATAAAGGTGACCATGGGAAAAGCAGCGATTGTCCTTGTAAGTTTAACAGCTTTTAGAGCTATTTTGAAATATTAATTTTCAACTATTACACACACACACACACACACACACACACACACACACACACATATATATATATATATATATTATATATTTGTATATATATATATATATATATATATATATATATATATATATATATATATAACAGGAAAGTGTATTTATATCCGGGCACGAGATCAAGCTACTCGGGCGCGAGTAAACCTCGAAGCTGATTGGCTGGCAGGTGAACCCAGTAGTTTGTCAGGATCTTGAAGCGTTCTGGTGGCAGACCGAGTAGGTTGATCCTGTGCGCGGATAAAAATACACAAACACCTGGCTAACTTTCCTCATTATTCTCCAAAAGTCCAGAGAAACAAAAAGCAGTCTACACCCTGAAGAAGCCTCAAATCAAGGCGAAAAACTCTGAGTTTTGGTGAAAATTAGTCAACAGTCTCTTCTGTTACAAGAATATTTTCTAACAAGTCGGCATACATCAGCACTCTAAGTAAGCTATGTTACTCATCAGAGAGAAATTAATAATTTCGTCCGGTCCCTCTACAAAAAATATGAAAATGTTCCAAAAGATGAAGAAAAAAAACTACCTTAGAATCATCAAAGCATCCAGTACAGTTGATTTTAGTCAGAATGCGTATATATATATATATGTATATACATATGTATATATATGTATATGTATATATATATATATATATATGTATATATATGTATATATATGTATATGTATATATAATATATATATATACATATATATATATATATATATATACATATATATATATATATATAAATATATATATATGAGAAAGCAAAAGAAGAGGAAAAATAAGAAGAAATAGGCTCTAGCCCCCAAAGAGCGACATTGTATGAGAGAGCAGAAGCAATGAAGCCCAGTAATTAGCTTCATATATGATTAATGAGTCCCGGTACAGCAGGAGACTAAGGTCTGTGCGTGATCTGCATCGTCATGAGATTCGACACGGGGACGAAGCTCGGCATTTGAATCGTTACGGTTCTCAAGATTTCTCTTCCAAATTAATAAAGTCGTCTGGCACTCACCAAAACAGAATTTCGAAAGGTTCGTAGGGACCAAAAGAACTTATCTATGTGTATGTATATATATATATATATATATATATATATATACATATATATATATACATATATATATACATATATATATATATATACATATATATATATATACATATATATACATATATATACATATATATATATATACATATATATACATATATGTATATATACATATATATATATGTATATATACATAAACATATATATATATATATATATATATATATATGTATATATATTGTATACTCGTATAATGTATATATATTTATATATATACATATATATATATATATATATGTGTGTGTGTGTGTGTGTGTGTGTGTGTGTGTGTGTGTGTGTGTGTGTGTGTGTGTGTGTGTGTGTGTGTGTGTGTGTGTGTTTGTGTGTGTGTGTTTGTGTGAGTGTGTGTGAGTGTGTGTGTGTGTGTGTGTGTGTGTGTGTGTGTGTGTGTGTGTGTGTGTGTGTGTGTGTGTGTGTGTGTGTGTGTGTGTGTGTGTGTGTGTGTGTGTGGTTTGGTGGTGGGTAACAATATATTTTCAAAACATTACATGTATAAGTTAACCACTACTCAACACCACGCTTAAAAAGACGTTTCAAAATTCCCCTACAGCAGCAGCACCAATTCTTCTGTCGAGCTAATTCCTAAGGATCATCTCAAATTTGCTTATCACTATCCCAACACAGTGTACAAACAAATTCTGAATCTGAAGTTTATAGCTTACTCTACGAACATTGTGATCTGGTGTACCTAGGCCAAACTGGGAAAGACTTGAACACTAGATTAGTCGAACACAAGAAATCTATCAAACATGCATAAAAAAAGATCGACTGTATTCCACTATGTTAGTCATCATAACCACTGGATTGACTGAGATCAGGCCAAACTAGTGTTCAAGTCTAATTGTAGTTTCAGGAGGAAGATAGTTGAATCCACTCTCATCGAAGAATATCCTAGTTGAGGATCGCACGTTTTCTATACGTCAACGAAGACCGCTGCAGCACGAACAATACTTAAAATATTGTAGCTGAAACTACACATCTATAATTCCAAGTATACACGCGCGCAGGCAAACATATGTGTATTTCATTCACCCCAGGAAAGTCACTGACAAATCATCATGGTTTATCGTCCCAGACGTCCAGCCATTCAAGTATTCTTTGGATTGGTATTGACTACGTCGCTGTTCATTAGATCTGGTGTAAGTGGACATGAGCTTAAGGCAGCGGTTCCCAACCTGGGGTGCTGAAATCAATTTTAGGTAGTGCTGGGAAGTGATGCACACAAAAATCACATTGATATATGTATCCTTGATTACCCAGTTGTGCATATTTGACTTTTTTCCATCCTATTTTATTTTTCTACAAACATACATACATACATTCATATACCAAGGCTTTTTCCCCCTTACAAGGGAGGTAGCTAAATAGGAAAAAGCATAAAATCATTCCCACCCATTCCATCCCTGAATACACTCCACACCCCTCCACCCTCCCTCTCATCTTAACACCTCGTGGATGACGGGTCATCCCTTCACCTTGTCCACTGCCCTGGGTCAGAAGCAGTGTCGCAAGACACAGCACATCCACAGCAAGGCCGCTTCATTAAACAATATTGTTAATTTATTTCAGTTCTAAGGAATCAAAAGAATAAATCATCAAGCAGTACACTTCACTTTTTTTTATCCTTCTAATAACAAGATAGTGGTGCTGGACTGCTTAGACATGACAACAGGGGGTGCTATGATGGGAAAAGGTTGGGAAACGCTGGCTTAGGGTAGGGTCAATGTTCTGCACAGCTTCTCAATCGGAGGATAAACCTGTCTTTAGGTCCCATTGAACCAGATCCTCACCGTTCTGGCAACTCTGGATGTTGATGACAATTGACCCGTGTACAGCATTACCCTAGAGGATATTCACCTTTCAGAAACACTCTTTACGTAATCAAATTACTCTCAATTCTCTGCCACAAATTCTAAGGATTCTTAATGAGAAAGCCATTCAAACGCTTGATTTAATTCGTTCTCTTGCTGTGAACAAATAGATAGCGTATAAAAGCATCCTCATTTGTCGTTTTTCTTTTATGGCGAATTGTTTTTTATTACTTTCGATCTTTGAATTACAATTTCCAGAAATAATACCCTCCCCACCTACTCTTTGTCATCTGTGAATTATATTCTATTTGCGAGATATTTTTGTTTGTTTGCTTGAAGATCCATTAAAGTGGATGGTCAAGTTCAACTTGGCATACAGGTTGTGGTCATAAGAACATAAGAATGAAGGAGACTGCAAGAGACCATAAGACCTACACTTGGCAGTTCCATGTCCATTACCACCTGCCATTCCTATCCATAAAGTTGTCTAACCTTTTCCCCAGGAGGAAACTATATAAGTGCTCCCCCCCCCCCAAAAAAAAAAATAGAACACCGTGGATCTAGTTGTGGTTCCATATTTTAGATTGTACTAGTTCCTCTATTACTACGCCTTTTCGAAACGTCAGACCACTCTCTTTTTTTTATATTTTTCGTCTACTTTTGAAACGTTAGACCACTTTGTTTTTTAACATTTTTCATGTACATAATTGATCAAACTTCAACGAGCAAAACGATGTACCAATAACTACTTCATCCTCATACGATCATCCTCACAAACAACCCTTTTCTCCGCACGTACACTTCTGAGCACTCGTTTCACAAGTATCGACTTTTCGCCCTGCGCCGTCCACGACACGACGTCGTGTTCTCAAATAAAAGTTGGAGGTCTATGAACGCCTTCACACGTGGTTGTGATTGTGACGTGTAAAAGCATCCATAGACACCCTTGGTTATTTGAGAGCACGACGTCGTGTCGTAGACGGCGCACTGTGAAAAGTCGACAGAATAAAACGAACCTTGTGTCAGCCATATCCTCTTTCCCCTTAATGATAAGTGAATAGAAAAAAGTATATAAAATAACATTCCGTTGTGCCTATTTGTAAGAAGTAAAGTGAAGGAGTACATACCATAGTGAAACAGAGGGAAAATACTAAACAATGATAAAAATTATATATATCTATATATATATATATATATATATATATATATATATGTATGTATACGTTCGTAAAGAGCTGGAGTCCAGGAGCCATGTTATCGGAAAATTTCATAACCCTGAGGACGAACCCCGGACAGGGTTCGAAACGTCGGTGATAAATTCTGTTACTCTGAGTCCAGTGTTTCGAAAATTTCCGATACTATATATATACATATATATATATACACATATATATACATATATATACATATATATATATGCATATGTATATATATACATATATACGATAATAGTGTGAGAAAACATATTAACAGAATAACATATTAAACATTCAAGAGATACAAAATAAGTGATATCTGTTAATATGTTTCTTCTCACAAATGAACATACTATTCTCATATTATCATAAGATATGACATCTCGCCACATTCTATGACACCTCAGCCACTCTATTCCCACACATACAACTGTAATTTATTCCATCCATCTTTTGTTCAAATTTAATTTGTATCACTTATTTTGTATCTCTTGAATGTTTAATATGTTATTCTGTTAATATGTTTTCTCACACTATTATCGTTAAATGTGACATCTCACATCATCATAAAATGTGACATCTAGCGTAACCGGTCAGGACACCTCAGCCACTCTATTCCCACAAATGTTCGATTTCTGTTTCTTTTCTTTTTAGTTTAAGGTACATTTCACACCATGGTATATGCGGGTGACATGCATATCATTCCTGTTCTCACCAGACTGTTTAATTTTCTCTGAGAATAATCACTTTCCTTCCTAGGTCAAAGTGCTGCCACTCCCACTCTGAGCTGACCAGTACCTGACGATTCCGTGCAACAACCACCCGAGTGAATTTGTGCGACCTTGCATGACCTAGCTCGACCTCGGTCGCTGGTCAGACCCTTCCTGTCTGGTCCTCCTGCTCGATTTTTTATGAGACGCCTTCCTTGCCGATTTTTTTTTTTTCCGTGCTTTATTCTCTTTGTCGCCTTTCGAGAATGTGTTTTTTCTTCTGTTTCCATTTTGATGACAGTGTAGGCTGATTCCTCAGGATAAGCGTTTCGTTTATTTTGGTTTACGTAAGCGGCTAAGTCGTTCATCTTCAAGGATATCTTTTATCTTTTAAAAGGCTCTACAGAAACCAGACGTAGGTGGTAATGCCGACGAGTGGAAGGGAGACTGGTGTCTGATAAAAGAAGGATTAAAAAAAAAAAAAAGGATTACAAACAAAGGCGGAGCATGCCGACAGGAGACCTTTGGGTCTATATATAGGTCGGATGCGAAAAAAAATCATAATAATGATAATTGAATAAATGAAAACTATATTAATGTAAATGATAAATAAAATACATAAATAGATATATAGGTATAGTTAGATAATAAACAGGTAAATAGTAAATACTAATAAATTGACATATAACTAATAATGAATGAGAATCAAGCAAATAATATATCATAAACAAACAAATGATAACAAAACAAATAAACAAATAATATAAAATAAATTATGATCATTACAGCATCTTGCTTAGGTGTTTATCTAGATGATGCTTAAAGCTTCTAACTGAACAACATTGCACTGCCTCTGCAGGAAGTTTATTCCATTCATTAATTACACGGTTGGCAAAGTTGTTTCTACCCACTTCCAAATTAAATCTATTTCGGGACAGTTTGAAATCATTGTTTCTTGTCTGATTCTCATTCAGCGTGAAAATTTTGTCACTTATGATGTTGTCAATTTCCTTTAGAATCTTAAAGACCTGTATAAAGTCACCTCTGAGTCTACGCTTTTTTAGGGAAAACAGATTCATATGTTTCAGTCGGTTTTCGTATGATTTATTTTTGATATTTTGAATCAGTTTTATGGCTTGCCGTTGTACTTTTTCCAATCTGTCAGTGTCTTTAATGAA
>NC_134819.1:32475067-32485067 GCF_046742065.1 Oratosquilla oratoria | reverse complement strand
AATGGCTCCGCCTTGTTTTCATGCAAGGAGTCGATCACGGCATTTATAGGGAAACTCAAGCTGTTCTGGCTAACCTTGGGAGACGGGAGTTTGCCCAGTTTCCATCCTTAGCAAGTATATCCACCGAGCTGCTTGATGCTGACCTAGAAATATATGTCAACCATCTGAAGCAGTTGCTTAATGACATGGAAACTTGCTTTTCTGACCCACTTCAAATGACCGTGCCTGACTGGCTTGTGGACCCGTTCATTGCTGATGCATCTGAAGTTGATGTCACCCTACAAGAAAGTGTCATTGAACTGTAGAATGACACAACAGCTAGAGCAAGGTTCAAGCGTGGAGGGCGCCATAAGCTATGGATAAATCAAGATGTGTATGAAAAGTACCCACTGCTCTAGAAGGAAGTGAAATTGTATAGACACGGTAAAGGAAACATGGACTGGAGGTGAAGATTTTATTCCTGACGTTTCGTCCTTTGAGAAAGTCGATAGACGAAACGTCAGGAATAAAAGCTTCACCTCCAGTCCATGTTTCCTTTACCGTGTCTATACAACTTGTTCACATGGATTTTCATCTGAAGTG
Organism: Oratosquilla oratoria; assembly: GCF_046742065.1. Taxonomy (NCBI): domain Eukaryota; kingdom Metazoa; phylum Arthropoda; class Malacostraca; order Stomatopoda; family Squillidae; genus Oratosquilla; species Oratosquilla oratoria. Next base: position 32,484,485 of record NC_134819.1, on the reverse strand, counting down.
AAGTTGCTTTTACTTGCTTTTCCCATGTCGTACTTAATTGAGACTGGTTTCAGTCGGGTGATGCACTTTCTGTCAAAGACTCGAAACCGCCTTGGTATAGAAAAAAGATCCGATTTACGCCTTTCTCTGACATCTCTGGAGCCAAATATCGATAAGTTGGCAGCCCTGCATCAGTCACAGGGATCCCACCGAAACATTTGAAAAAAAGAGTCAAGTTCGCCTACAAGTATTCCTGCTTTATTCATTTTGATAGTATTCAACAAATAAATCTATCCAACTAATATTGTTATTTGATTCATGCCTGAAGTGTTTTGGGTGATCAGGGTGAGGGATGGATAGGGTTGGCATGGGGAGCCACAAGGTTTTTTTTTTTTTATCGTATCGAAAGGGGCCACAGAACAAAAAAAGCTTGAGAAACACTAGCCTAGACAACTGTCTAGACACTTACCCCCCAAAAGGATATTGGCTTGGCAAATTGCCTCTAATGGCCTCTATACAGGAATCTTTAAACGTTTACGTTACAAATATAGCGCGCGACAGTCAACAACTGACGAGGACGATGTCATATACAAAAGATGTCGTTGGTGACGTATTCAGAAGCACGTTGGCCTCGGATTCACTTAGTTATGGGTTCAAGTCCCTGCAGCGACTGTTACCCCCCCCCAGCAGTCCTTAAAGTGCATAATGGGGCAAAGGTGACGGCTTCTGTCGCAGTTACTCAGCGCCTCATGGCGTAGGCTCCTCGCTCAAAGACGGGGAGTTGAGTATTGATCCCAACATCATACCTTACTATCTTCCTACCGCCAGACAACTTAATACAATTCTGGCTGTCAGTCGATTTTATTCAGCTCTCCGAGCGTATCGACCAACATTCGCCAATTGTTTAGCAAACGAAATAAACGAGAAAGATGCATTAACTTCACAGACAAGAAGTTTATCATAAAATCGAGTTTTGAAAATCGTGTCAAAGTCGTTCTTTCGGTATCATCAAAACAAACGGAAAGGAATATTGACGAGTTAAACACCATATGAGGACGGAGCCTTTATTTGTACGACGTTTCGCTTATTACAGCTTTTTCAAACATCGTACAAATAAAGGCTCCGTCCTCATATGGAGGACAACTCATATGTCGTCCTCATATGTCGTCCTCATATGTCGACAACTGCCACTTTCAAGGAAAGGAATATGTTTATGTAATGAAAGCAAATGTTGCTGATCATGTCAAAGACGTTATTTCTGTTTCAGCAATAAAGGAGGAATAAATGAATAAAAATAAAATAGAATAAATGGGATTAAACAAAAATAAATAAATAACAATAAGAAGCCATCACCTTTGCCCTTCTATGCGCTTTAGAAATTCCTGGGGCAGATGACAGTCACTGTTGGGAATCGAAGATTAGTGTGGTATTTAGGCAAACAAGCAAACAAATAGATGAATGAATTAGTTAATAAGGAGATAAGTAGATAAGCAAAAAATGATTGATAAATATGTAAATAAACATATAAGTAAAAAATAAATACTTGAATAAATAGATAAATAAATAAACAAGTAAACAAGTGAAAAAAATAGTTGAATAATTAGATAGATAAACAAATTAATAACACAACCTAAGATAAACATCACAAAGTACTAAAAGAAATATTTCATCTTTGCCTGACTGGCATTGTTGAGAGTTTGTTTTCCCAACTTTGACAATTGAGATAGAAAAAAAATCTTTGCTCTAGTGAGATACAAAATAGAGTACAAGAAAAAGTCAATTACCTTTACACTGACAAAAATAAAAGATCGGCAACACTGTAATGAAACAAGGGTACCAGATGTCAGCCTGCTTTCGAACCAGCTTCACGCTACCCCAGCTTGTGTTCGAATCCTGAAGTTACCGGTGACTTGCTACTTGCCCTATAATTCCGAGTATTTAAATCAAACGTGATGGCCTGGGTTACCCTTGAATGCCTTCTGCTGTGTTTTCTTCACTTTTATGTATTACTGTTTGCCGTGCGGTACCCCATTGGATATTGTGCTGAACTCATGAGCAGTTTGTCGTGAGTTCGATTCCTGTTGGTTCCCGACAGGACCCAACATCGGCCATGAAATCCCAGTGGCTTGCCGCAAATGACGGGTTTTTCACTTCCCACCGCGTTGGAGTGGAATGGTAATACTGTTTCTTGATTTCCTGAGGTCGTTTCAATAACGAATAGAATCGACGATAACCATGACGACATTATCACGCCGGAAAGCTGGAGTCATAGGCTCATTTCACAGACTTTTCGCCGTGCGCTGTCCACGACACGACGTCGTGCTCTCAAATAACCATGGGTATCTATGGACACTTTCACGCCTGGTCGTAGTCGTGACCTGTGAAAGCGTCCATGAGTATTTGAGAGCACGACGTCGTGTCGTGGACGGCGAGCGGCGAAAAGTCGATACGCGTGAAACAAGACGTGTAGGTAGTGAAAGAGAAAATGAAGGAAGGTAGAGAACAGAAGTAATAGAAATAAAAAGGGATCAGCAATTTTTTTTTTTTTTTTTTTTTTTTTTTTTGGTCATGAAACATTGCTGCGTGACCCTGGTCCATAAGGATATCACTAAAGTCCCTGATATAGTGGCTGTATGAATTTTATTCACTCAAGCTCCAATATAGGTGAAGGGCATTGTGTGGTATTTGTTTTTATCTCCTGGTTTTCTGTCTTGGAAACCTCTTGGATACTGCGAGATCTTCGAGGCTCCGGAACACCAGGAATTCAAGTCTCCAGAGTCCCAGATCCCAGAACTCCAGACAAGGAAACTACCGAGATAAAGAACTGACCCCAGATTGAAAGGCTTTCAACAGGTCCTTCCAATCCACTGGCTCAAGTGGGATACTTTAGAGTTTTTTTTTTTTTTTTTTTTTTTTTTTTTTTTTTGGTAGAACCCCTTAAAAAGAGCAAAGATAAATGAATAAATAAAAGAAGAACGCCAGATATTTTGCAATTTATCATGAAAGATTTTTCTCACGATTTTTACTCTCCCGTTTTTCCCCCAGTTTTCATATAGATATTGAATCTGCCTAACAAATAGACAATTGCCAGAGCCAATCAACTGCAAGGCAAGTTAAATCAACTCGGCTCCGTCAATAACCCATTTCAAGCCTCAACCGAACGCTCAGCTCAGAGGAGAAACGTTTATGTACTGAAACGTTTACGAAAACGGTGTCAGCCAGAGTGCCACCAGCTCCTATTGGAAATTGTTACGGTGGTTATGCAGGTCAACAGCTATCACCAGCTGCTGGATTCTGGTCTTGCCCCGGGTTAACACCCACGCGCACACACACACACACACACATAAACATACACATACACACACACACACATACATAAACACACACACACACACACACACACACACACACACACACACGTAAACACACACATACATAAACACATACACGGCACAAAATCGGGACCTCACACATGGAGCCTGAAATGCTAACCACGGCATGTGTGTGTGTGTGTGTGTGTGTGTGTGTGTGTGTGTGTGTGTGTGTGTGTGTGTGTGTGTGTGTGTGTGTGTGTGTGTGTGTGTGTGTGTGTGTGTGTGTGTGTGTTTGTGTGTATGTGTTTGTGTGTATGTGTGTGTGTGTATCTGTGTGTGTGTGTTTGTGTGTGTGTGTGTGTGTGTGTATGCGTGTGTGTAAGTGTACGTGCATGCGTGTGTGTGTGTGTGTAAGCGTGTGTGTAAGTGTACGTGCATGCGTGTGTGTGTGTGTGTGCGCGCGCGCGCGCGTGTGTGTGTGTGTGTGTGTGTGTGTGTGTGTGTGTGTGTGTGTGTGTGTGTGTGTGTGTGTGTGTGTGTGTGTGTGTGTGTGTGTGTGTGTGTGTGTGCGTGCGTGTGTTTCATATACATATGTGTGTTTCGTATACATGTGTGCAGGTTTGCCAGTATCTGTATTTCTGTGTCTATCTCTATATACGTCATCCGTCTCTCTGTGTGTATGTTCCTATATATCCCCGCATGTCTCTGTATATGCATGCATACACGTGTCTCGGTATGTCCAAAGTATATATTTGTATATATGTGCGTGAGCGTACGTTCCCAATGTCACTCTTCTTAAGCATTCTTTGACCCTTGTTTTATGCATATTGGAGATTCCCTCGACGGCGCAACCGAAATACTCCATCGCTCTTGGGCAAACGGCCTTCAACCGAAGCTTTACTTATGAATACGAGATTCGACAAAGACACCCACGGTCTCAGATCAAAGCTCTGAGCGCTCTGGGATTTCGTCAGCCAATCTCCTCAATAAGATTTTTTTTTTTTTTTTTTTTTAACTGAGCAAAACCTGTAGTGCCTGCCAATTGTTTGGTTTGTTTATTTCTTTGTTTAAATATCTATTCTTAGCATCCGACCTAGTTGTGGACCAAAAGGTCTTCTGTCAGTATCCACTTTGTAATATTTTTTAGTTATAGAAGAGTTTACACCATGAAATCTTTACCCTTGCCCTATGTACTTGGATTGTCGGTGTAACTGGCAGTCACTGCCGGGGAATCGGAAAGGAGTGCGGGATTCGAACCTACAACTAAGCGAATACGAGACCATTGTGCTTCGGATTGCGCCATCAACGCACCGCAGGAATAAGTCTTAACCAATTAAATAAAGAATGCCACTGTGACAAAGAGTAATTGTTAATAGATAAAAATCTTCTGGGGTTAGTTTGAACAAAGTTTTGTACCTTACCACCATTCCGAAAGGATATCAAGTTCCCATTTCTGTGACTGATAGAGTCTCGTGATTGGGAACCAAGCATTTACATACAAAACAATGGATGCGCCAACAGATTATCTGGGGAATTGCATATGCGATAGACGAAATGCAATCAACACAAAAACAGTGAAATAACACCTATGTATGTAAAATCAGTTGACGAATAGAGAATAGATCTGTGTGCAACTGCGTGTGTGTGTGTTATTGTGTACATGTGTGTTTTATGGTTTTGTGTTAACTTGTTCGCCTAACCCAAATTTTCGTTCCTACATTCCGCCTGTTCTCATTGTTTAACAGAGTTTTGAAACATCCTAATTTCTACTATATTTGTAATTATGCTTCATTCTTTATTTTTACACACCTACGCTGATCTTCTTCCTCGCCTTCGTCATATACTTGAAACCATTTTGTTTAAAACATTTGTAAGAATTTTTATCAACATTTTGTTTCCTTTGTCTTTACACCAATATATTTCTATTTACTTTTTTATCATTTCATCATTAACCCATTCAACTCATGTCAGCCGCTTGTGGTGTAGATACGAAAAACCGGACATGGTAGGCCTCGCGCCGGCCCGTACATCCGAATATCATCTGATGCGGCTTGACCGCGCGAGGACTGACGTCATATTTTTCTGGTGTTTGATCAAACATTTTGGTGTTTTATGATTTTTTTGTTTTATTTGACCAAATGACAAGAATCTTGTCATCGGAATTTTAAGGGTTAACTATCCTGCTTTCTACTTTACGCCAATACATTTTCATTTATTTTTGTATCATTTTCATCATTCGCCATCCTTCTCTCCACTTTCTTTAAATGTACAAAATTCTTTCGTACCATCCATCAGGCTTTTTATCTTGTACTTTTTCACTCGGTTCTGTTTCCATCTCGAGCTTTTTGCACTAAATAATTCTGCGTTTTTTTTTTTTTTTTTTTTTAAGATCCTTCTAATATTCTTCATTACTCGTTCCTTCCTACCTTAAAAAAGGCATTTTCAGTTCCTAAACTCTTTGTTCATATCTCATTACAACACAGAACCGATGTTCCTCTGAGACGTACGTCGAAGAGAAGCGTGTCCCCACTACTAGACTTCACATCCTAAAGGATTACAAAGAAAGAGCATACCGACAGGAGACCTTTTGGTCCATAACTAGGTCGGATGCTAAGAATAAATAGTTTAACGAGGAAATTAATAAACAAACAAACAAAACATTTGGTAGACATGATAGCATATTGTTGTCAATATTCTTGTTTTTACCCTGAGGTGCAACCCCGAGAGGTTGGCACTTCGTCCTCATATTCCTAAAGGATTACAAAGGAAGAGCATAAGAACAGGAGACCTTTTGGCCCATAACTAGGTCGGATGCTAAGAATACTTTAATGAAGAAATTAATAAACAAGCGAACCAAAACATTGGTAGACATGATAGCGTATTGTTATCAACATCCTCATCTCCACGTGGAGAGATGACCCTATGAATTCTCTCCATCGATCACCTTTTTTTTTATTTTATGTAAATAGTGCTGCCATGAGCTAATGCTCCCTTCCTCCTCCTATCACAGTTAAAGAACGGAGAACATAAGATAATAAGAATGAAGGAGACTGCAAGAGACCATAAGACATTGGACATTTCCATGAAATTTTTTTCAATATCTATATATGGACCAAATGGTCTCCTATCCTATCCTATCCTATCCTGTTCTTTGTTTTTAAATGTAGAGATCTTTAGGATGGATCGTTACTGAGAACAATGAGCAATGAATCTCCAGTCACCTCAGCATTAACAAACTGTTCGGTGACCGAAAAAAATAATAATAATAAAAAAAAAAACAAAAAAAAAACGCCCTGATATTCAGATGAAAAAAGTACGTCCCTACTTACTCCCCACACTACTGAAAGGCTCATATTCTTAAAATTTGGGGTTAAAAAAGGCGATGAAAAGGAAAAATTTAAACCGGGTCTATTATCGGATTTACGGTAATTATCTTCATTTTCCCATCACAAAAAGTTCTGCATATTTTCTTTTTTTTAATGTGAGATTGAAAAATAAAATGAGTTGGTGCGCTTTGCAATGACGAGTATATTAGCCACACAACTCAAACTTTGTCTCAAGAATTAACATTTCATATGCAAAATGGTTCAGTAGAATCTCGCATCGTAGAACTTCTTCAGAGAGTGTACGTAGAACTGCAGTTGAAGTTTATGTACTAAATCTAATCACCTTTTCGGACACTTGGGAAAGGTCGTTTTTCTGGCGTGTCCAAAAAGGTAATTAGATTTAGTACATAAATTTCAACTGCAGTTCTACGTACACTCTATGAAGAAGGTTCTACGCGAACGAAACGTTAGAGGGCTTAGGGTTCCGAGCCTTCCCCTGTGTTTATGTTCTCCATCATCCAAATCATTTGTCTAAAATACTTATCAATATATATATATATATATATATATATATATATATATATATATGTATATATATGTATATATACATATATATCATATATACATATATGTATATATATATTATATATATATATATATATATATATATATATATATATATGAGTTGGTCATAATTGCATTTGATAATTCCTGACTCTATGATATTTCTTTCTTTTATATTCTTACATTGTATAATTTTTTAAGCATTTTTCCAGTCAATAGGATGGTCAAATTCACAAACATGTTTAAAAAGTGCACTAGATTCTTGGCCCTTTTTTTATGTTGTTTTTATGCTGTTTAATCCTAACCTCTAATTCTTTTCCTGTTTGACCTACATAATTTATGACATCGGAACACAGTTGAGATATCCCAAATTCTTTTTGGACAATGTTTCAAAAAAGCAAAAAGGACATTCTATAAAGGGGAACCAAAACAAAAGTTTGAGAAAAAGAATTTACTTGTACTTCCTTTTAATGAAAATCTTATAGAGATTCCTAATATTCTTAAAAATTTCAATGTAAATGTAGCCTTCAAGAACAACACAACTCTAAAAAATCTTCTCATAAAGAATTCCCCTGACAATTCTACAGGCTGTGTATATAAAATACCTTGTAGTAAATGTGACAAATATTATGTAGGTCAAACAGGAAAAGAATTAGAGGTTAGGATTAAACAGCATAAAAACAGCATAAAAAAGGGCCAAGAATCTAGTGCACTTTTTAAACATGTTTGTGAATTTGACCATCCTATTGACTGGAAATATATATATATATATATATATATATATATATATATAGATATATATATATATATATATATATATATGCATCTATATATATTTGTATATACATACATATACATATATATATACATATATATATACATATATACATATATACATATATATATGTATATATATACATATATATGTATATATATATATAATTATATATATACATATATACATATATATATACATATATATATACATAATATATACATATATATATACATATATATATATATATATATATATATATATATATATATATACATGAAAGCAATTACTTCACCGATATATCATAGCCTTACAACCGTGGCTTATCCCCGTTCAGAGTATCTGTTCAATTGATCCCACAAAGGGTCTTAGTCAGGCTTATGATTTTAATTGAATATGTTATGTTTCTATGTGCATTATTCACCTGGAATGCCAGTATGTTTCACAAAGATCCAACCGTGAAAGACATGAAAAATGTATGTACTCATTATAGCTATTGTTTAAGCACTGCCCCGGGGGGATTACGGTTTATTGTAGCATAAAACAAAGAAAAACTGCTATATTGTCTGGGCGATGACTAAGTCTAAGCCGGGTAAAAATAAACAAATGCATAAATATAAATATATATATATATATATATTCTATATATATATATATATATATATATATATATATATATATATATATACATATATGTGTATATATTCAATATATATAATATATATATATATATGTATATATTTAATATATATATACATATACATATATATATACATATATATATGTATACATATATATTGTATGTATATATATATTGTATATATATATATATATATATTATATACATATATGTATATATATGTATATATATATATATATATATATATATATATATACATGTATACAAATATAGATCGATAGTTGGATAGATACAGATATATGCTTGAAACATGATCGGTTCATGGTACATTTCAGGCATATATAAAAAAAATCAATACAAGTTACGGCATCATTTGACATGTGAGAAATTGAAGACCAAATTATATATATATATATATATATATATATATATATATATATATATATATATATATATATACATATATATATGTATATATATACATATATATATGTATATATATATACATATATATACTGTATGTATATATATATACATATATATATATGTATGTATATATATATATATGTATATATATATATATATATATATATATATATATATATAAACATTAACATTATCACCCACGGAAAACTACACCATATGCACGTACGAACATACATCCACTCCCATAAGCGACAACCATCACATGTACACAGCGTGACTAATGGCTAAGAGGCCAGAAAACATATTTCCAACACACACGTTATACCACATCCCCAAATAAACCCGAACACAAATTAAATCGCGAGAAATAACTACATAAGAGAACCATTAGATA
>NC_134819.1:32462567-32470067 GCF_046742065.1 Oratosquilla oratoria | reverse complement strand
GAGAGAGAGAGAGAGAGAGACAGAGAGAGAGAGAGAGAGGGGGGGGGACAGGCAGAGAGGGGGGAGACAGGCAGAGAGGGGGGAGACAGGCAGAGAGAGAGAGAAGGGAGACAGGCAGAAAGAGAGAGAGAGAGAGAGAGAGAGAGAGAGAGAGAGAGAGAGAGAGAGAGAGAGAGAGAGAGAGAGAGAGAGAGAGAGAGAGAGGAGACAGGGAGAAAGAGACAGGGAGAAAGAGACAGACAGACAGAGGGAGAGAGACAGAGATAGAGAGATAGAGAGAGATGGAGAGAGAGAGAGAGAGAGAGAGAGAGAGAGAGAGAGAGAGAGAGAGAGAGAGAGAGAGAGAGAGAGAGAGAGAGAGAGAGAGAGAGAGAGAGAGAGAGAGAAAATTTGATGTTGACAGAATCATCGCCTACGATGAAAGGCTTCGGAAAAATGAAACAAGCCACGGCATACTAAAACACATTCAGAGTTTTTTTTTTTTTTTTATCAGATGCGTTGAGGATCAATTCACCTTTCGAAAGGAAAGAAGAGAAACGGATTCCATCCTAGTTCCAGTCGAAGTTGGACCCCAAGAGACGGCGGTCGTGGCTTCCGCTTGCATGCAATTAAAAAGCCACAAAAAAAAAATAGCTACAAAAGTCTGGGCCGTAGTTCAGACCTCCAGTCTGGGAGACTGAAACTGAGTTTATATTCCCAAAGGCCACATATCGAATGGACATCTCCACCCCCCCCCCCCCAAAAAAAAAAAAAAAAAAAAAACGAGGAAATACTAGAAAGTGTAAAACATCTTTTCGGACAGAGCTTTGGGCAAGACCTTAGCCTCCGTGCCCAATGATCTGGAACATGCTCCTTTCACACGTATCGACTTTTCGCCGTGCGCCGTCCACGACGCGGCGTCATGCTCTCAAATAGTCATGGGTGTCTATGGATGCTTTCACATGTGGTTATGGTCGTGACACGTGACATTCATGGTTATTTGAGAGCACGGCGTCGTGTCGTGGACGCCGCACGGCGAAAAGTCGATACATGTGAAACGGGCCAAAGCGATTCTAAATGTTCCCATCCACCCTACTCCGACCCGTCATTGTCGGCTCTTTAGATCCTCTGCAAATTGGGATGGATCAAATTGGCCTAATATTCCGGGCAAGTTGATCCACTATTCCGATGACGGACTTTGCAATGAGAAAAGAATAGAACGGATGCCATTTGAGCGAAAAATTCAACTTCTGGCTTAGACGAATCATTTTGAAATCTAAGTACAAAATAGAGCATCGGCGGTATGGTAACGGTTAAAATGTTCAAGCCTGCGACAACACGAACATAACCGAGTGAAAGAACAGTGAACGATGAAATGTGGCCATTGGTTCGGTAATGGTAAAATACCTCCGCTTTATAGCCCAGGCGCCGCAATTTGTCAAAATGTTTCGAGTTGTCTAAATGTTTCGATTCATTGGCTGAGCGTAAAAAGAAAGTAAATGAGACATCGTTGTCGGTGTCACACAATGCGACAATGCCGGATGTGAAGAGATTAATTGTGGACAAGTTCAATTAGCTTAATCAAATCATCTAGAGATAGCCACGATCTACCCCTGGTTAAGATACGATCACAACGTTTCGAATCTAATGACTCATAATTAGGGAAAGTTTGCTATAGCCAATAACAAGCCGCAACGGCAGCGCCGGACAGTGTGACACCAGGCTTAATGGTATGGCAGCTGGTGCGCGTGTAATGATTTTGTTTTCATTAATTCATTACGTTCAGTGAGCAACAGTCTTGGTACATGGTATTCGTCACTCGCAAGACACGCTGTTTGACTGAGGTGGAATATCGTTGATAAGTACGAGTTTCTCGGTGCAGGGGTATGGTAATCAAGCTTAAATGAGATATACGAAATAATGTTATGTATATATTATGCAGTTACTGACAGCATATGAGAGATAAGGTATATACCTTAACATATAAGAAATGAGGTTGCAAACAACACTATACAGTTATAGACAACAATATAACAAAAGAAAAGAAGTTTACAATGATATATTGTACTGTTGATATAGCAATAACATATCTAGTGTAAGTTACAGACAGCAAAACTCAAATCTGCCAGAAATATCATGTCATAGTCAATAACAATTAGCACCCACCAAATTGAGTGTGACGTAGAAGTACATCTAAATGTGTGGCATTCAAGGTAGCAATAACGAAGGTTACATTGTGCCAATCACACAGTATACAAGAAGAGTATTGTAGTATTCCCCTTGTCTCGTTCATCAATGAAACTAGACTGTAACTTAATACTGGTCGGGTGGGGAACTAGCTTGAGGTTCTAGGTTAGGTGACTAGGTTAGGTGACTAGGGTGTTCGCGCTAGGTTAGAGGGCTAGGATAAGGGTTAGGCAGGGAGACTAGTCTGGGAAGCTACAGTGGGGGGCCTAGGGTAGGGGGTCTAGGATCGGTGGCGAGGCTGGGGGTTTAGGCTTGGGGGGCTTGGCTTCGTGGGCTAGGCCTGGGCGCTAGGCTTGGGGGGCTTAGTTTCGTGGGCTAGGCCTGGGGGCTAGGCTTGGGTGGCTAAACTTGGGGTGTTAGGCTTAATGGGTTAGGCGTGGGGTAATTAGGCTTAGGGAGGGGCTTGGGTTGTGGGGACTAGGTTTAGGGGGCTAGGCTGGGGATTAGGCTTGGGGGTTTGGCTTTGGGGGCTAGGCCTGAGGGCTACGTTTCAGGGCTAGGCTTGGTTGGCTAAGCTTGGGGTGCTAGGCTTAAGGGGTTAGGCATAGGGTAGCTAGGCTTAGGGAAGGGCTTGGCTTGGGAGGGCTAGGCTTAGGGGGCTAGGCTTGGGTGGCATTCTTGCTGGTGGGCTAGACTGGGGGGCTAGGCTGGAGGGCTAGGTTGGAAGACTAGGCTTGTGGGGACTAGGCTTGGGGAGGGTAGGCTTGGGGGGCTAATGTATAGTTGCTAATATTCAGCACTGCTAAAATGATCTTAACACACTCGTACAAGAAATAAAGTTACAAAAAAAGTCCATGCAGTTATAGACAATATAGCAAAAAGAAATGTGATTACAGTGATATATTGTACTGTTAATTGAGCAACAACATACATAGTGTTAGTTACATACGGCAAAACTCAAATCCAGCTGTCTGTCAGTATTGTATCATAATCAATTACAATCAGTACCCACCAAAATACGGGTGACGTAAGAGAAGTGCATCTAAATCAGCAAGCAAATATTTACGTACATCTACGACAGGTAGTCTATAGGGGAGTCAGCCAATGTGTGTAGCATTCACGGCAGTAATGCTGAAGGTTTATCAGCACTGAGTAATTCACACAGTTTACAAGATGAATACTGTGGCACACACCTGTCTCGTTCACCTGCCACAATGGTCTGTAACCTAATCTTAGTCGGGTGGGGAACTATGTCAGGGGACTAGGTTAAGGTACTAGTCTAGGTTAGAGGACTAGGGTGTTTGATCTAGGCTGGGGGCTAGGCTAAGGGTCTAGAGTAGGGGACTAGGTTGGAGAACTAGGGTGATGGTGCTAGGCTGGGGTGTTATGTTAGGGGCTACGCAAGGGAGTTAGGAAGGGGGGTCGGCTACGGGGCTACGATTTTGGTTAGGTTAGGTTCCCATCGCTTAATGCAAGGTTGGTTTCAATATCAACGAGAGATCAAGGTACTCCATATCGCCCATGGACAAGTACGTTTGCAACACTTACATTTGAATTAGTTTTGATGGGAAAGTGACGTAACCATAGAGGTGGTGCCCACGTCACATACCTCGAACTGCGCATGCGCGGCTTTGAGAAAACCCGACCGGGGAGGTAACCTGACCCGGTGGGTGAATGTATAATCAGAGATATCACCTTTGACCGTGCGTTTTTATATACACAGATGACACTGCACCAATCACTGAGATTCACTTTATATCTGAACCAATCCTGAATGGCGGGGGCGTTGTATAACACACGAAAAACGATACGAGTTGCGAACCTCCAACAGACGTCTGCTTATCGCTTTAGTTGAAGGCTGAATCCTTGTTTGTAGTGGTACCGGTAGGTAATGAACGGTACGGCAAGTAGTATGTGCAATTAGTATGTAATCAATAGCAAGGTGACGAGTGCGTAATGGGAATTACTGGCATGGTAATGGTAATCGTTTACAACACGTCGGGTTGAGGGTCTTCTCTCACATGAATAAAATCTCCTGGCGGCAGACAGAATAAAATGCATAAGGAGGACCACTACTGTTGACGAATTCGTTCACCTTGAGAGGAATCAGATCGCATGGCGTTCTAAATAAAATTTAATTAATTAATTAATTAACAAAAATGAATATATGAATAAATAAAATCCCTTTGCTCACTCCATCCCAGAACTAAATGAAATAATTTAGAGCCAAACAAAAGAAAAATACTAAAAAAAAATTAACCGATTCAGCCGCATACAAATTTGAGAAGGTGAGGTGTCTAAAGCGGCCCATACACGATCAATTATATTGCGCAATATAATTGATCGTGTATGGGCCGCTTAAGCCAGGAGAGGCGTGGCTGCGGCCGAAGTCGTCACTTTTGCCCCATTGTGCGCTTCTTGGACTGTTGGGACAGGTAAATCGCTGCTGGGAGTCAGGGAAAAGCGGGATTCGAACCTACAACCAAGCGATTGAGAGACCCGCACGCTACCGATTATGCCACCAGATGCTTATGAAAAGAGAAAGAGGGGAGAGAGAGAGAGAGAGAGAGAGAGAGAGAGAGAGAGAGAGAGAGAAGAAACCTGTGGCATCAAGGGATTGTGAAGGCTTGGCTTTGAAGGAGGAGAGATGGGGAGACAGTGGAGAGTGAAAGAAATACATGGAGGTCAAAGAGAGAGGATTAGGGAGAGACACTGGAAAGATAGAGGATAAATGGGGAGAGACCGGGAGAGAAGGTGGAGAGAAGGTGGAGAGAAGGTGGAGAGAAGGTGGAGAGGGGTGACAGAAATGGGAAGAATTGGAGACAGAGGAGGGGATGGGGAAGAGACGGACTGAAACTGGGGAGGGAGAGATGAGAAAGAGATCGAAAGACCAAAGGGAAAGAGACGAGAGTGAAGGGAGAGAGATGGGGGGAATAAAGAAGAGAGATGGAGAGAGACGGGGGAAAGAAGGAGAGAGATGGAGGCAGGGAGAGATGGAGAGAGAAGGGGAGAGATGGAGAGAGAATTAGGGGTGAAAGGGGAGATGGACAGAGACGGGGGAGTGAAGGGAAGAGATAGACAATGAAGGGAAGAGACGAAGGAAGAGACGAAGGAAGAGATGAAGGAAGAGATGAAGGAATGATGGGCAGAGAAGAGAGAGAAGAGAAAGAGAAGAGAGAGAGAAAGAGAGAGAGAGAGAGAGAGAGAGAGAGAGAGAGAGAGAGAGAGAGAGAGAGAGAGAGAGAGAGAGAGAGAGAGAGAGAGAGAGAGAGAGAGACAAATAGAGAGGGAGGGAAGGAAGAAGACAAATAGGGGGAGGGAGGGAAACAAATAGGGAGGGAAGGAAGGAAACAAATGGGGAGGGAGGGAGGGAGGGAGGGAGGGAGGGAAAGAGATAAATAGGGAGTGAGGGAAGGAGACAAATTAGGGAGGGAAGGAAGGAGACAAATGGGGAAGGAGGGAGGGAAGGAGACAGAGAGGAAGGAAAACAGAAGGGGAGGGAAGGAAGGCAGAGGGGGAGACAGAGTGGGAGACTGAATGGGAGACAGAGTGGGAGACTGAATGGGAGACAGAGGGGAGACAGAGGAGAGACAGAGGAGAGACAGAGGGAAGGAAGGCAGAGGGGGAGACAGAGTGGGAGACTGAATGGGAGACAGAGTGGGAGACTGAATGGGAGACAGAGGGTAGACAGAGGGGAGACAGAGGAGAGACAGAGGAGGAACAGAGTGGAGACAGAGGGAGGGAGACATAGAGGAAGGGAGACACAGAGGGGGGAGGCATAGAGTGGGGGGAGACATAGGGTGGGGGGAGACATAGAGTGGAGGATACATAGAGTGGAGGGAGACATAGAGTGGAGGGAGACATAGAGTGGAGGGATACATAGAGTAGGGGAAGACATAGAGTGGAGGAGACAGATTGGGGAGACATAGTGGGGGGAGGCATAGAGTGGAGGGAGACATAGAGTTGGGGGTACATAGAGTTGGGGGAAACATAGAGTGTGGGGGATACATAGATTGGACGATACATAGAGTGGAGGGAGACATAGAGTAGAGGGAGACATAGAGTGAGGGGAGACATAGAATGGAGAAAGACATAGAGTAGGGGGATACATAGAGTGGAGGATACATAGAGTGGAGGGAGACATAGAGTGGAGGGAGACATAGAATGGAGAGAGACATAGAGTAGGAGGAGACATAGAGTGGTGGAGACATAGAGTGGGGGGAGACATAGAATGGAGGGAGACATAGAGTAGGGGGAGGCATAGAGGGGAGGGAGACATTGAGTAGGGGGAGGCATAGAGTGGAGGGATACATAGAGTGGGGGTATACATAGAATGGGGGTATACATAGAGTGGGGGGAGTCATAGAGTGGGGGAGACATAGAGTGGGGGTATACATACAGTGGGGCTATACATAGAGTGGAGGTATACATAGAGTGGGGGTATACATAGAGTGGGAGTATACATAGAGTGGGGGTATACACAGAGTGGGGGTATACATAGAGTGGGGAGACATAGAGTGGGGGAGACATAGAGTGGGGGGAGACATAGAGTGGGGGAGATATAGAGTGGGGGAGACATAGAGTGGGGGGAGACATAGAGTGGGGGTATACAGAGAATGAGGTATACATAGAGTAGGGGTATACAGAGAATGGGGTATACAGAGAATGGGGTATACATAGAGTGGGGGTATACATAGAGTGGGGGTATACATAGAGTGGGGGAGACATAAAGTGGGGGAGACATAGAGTGGGGGGAGACATAGAGTGGAGGAACCATAGAGTGGGGGAGACATAGAATGGGGGTATACATCGAGTGGGGTATACATAGAGTGGGGGTATACATAGAGTGTGAGTATACATAGAGTGGGAGTATACATAGTGGGGGTATACATAGAGTGGGGGTATACATAGAGTGGGGTATACATAGAGTGGGGGACACATAGAATGGGGGATACCTAGAGTAGGGGATATATAGAGTGGGGGGAGACATAGAGTGAGGGATACATAGAGTGGGGGAGACAGAGAGTGGGGGGATACATTGAGTGGGGTTATACATAGAGTGGGGGTATACATAGAGTGGGCGTATGCAGAGTGTGGGTGGGAGACAGAGAGTAGGGGAGGCATAGAATGGAGGGATACATAGAGTGGGGGGAGACATAGAGTGAGGGTAGACATAGAGTGGGGGGTGTACATACAGTGGGGGTATGCATAGAGTGGGGGTATACATAAAAAGGAGGTATACATAGAGTGGGGGTATACATAGAGTTGGGGTATACATAGAGTGGGGGTATACATAGAGTTGGGGTATACATAGAGTGGGGGTATACATAGAGT
>NC_134819.1:32440067-32455067 GCF_046742065.1 Oratosquilla oratoria | reverse complement strand
TAGGAAGGGGAGGAGAGTTTGAGGTCAAAGCAAACAGAGGGAGAAGGAAGGAAGGAAGGAAAGAAGGAAAGAGGCAAACAGAAGGAGAAGGAAGGAAGGAAAGATGGTGGAAAGGTAGCTGAGAAGGAAGGTGGAGAAGGAATGGGAGATTAAGGAAACCCAAAGAATATAAAGAGAATGGATAAAAGAGAGCAAGTAAGACGGGAGAACGATGTTTGGGGAAAGGGAGAGGGTATTCTTTAGGATGTGCCCAGGCCTGCTAACCAAGAGATGGTTAAAAGACATTCTAGAAACGTAGTAGAAAAGAGGGACGTAATCAAAGAGAATTTTTTTTCTTTCTTTTTAGAAGAGATTATCCTTCAATCATGAAAAGATATGGGTGACCCTGGTCCATATGGGTGTCACTTAAGTCCTTAAAATGTTGATTGCATAATATTTATGCATACGATGAATGAAGGTAGAGATAGAGGAGAGAGAAGGAGAGAGGAAAGAGAGACATTGTGCTGCTAAGGGGAAAGAAGAGTAGAGAGAAAGAGAAAGGAGATAGGAGAGGAAAGAGAGTGGAATAGAGAGAGAGATAGACAGAAAGGTAGACAGAAAGATATATATATATATATGTATATATATATATATATATATATATATATATATATATATATATATATATATGTTTATATATATATATATATGTATATATATATAGATAGATAGATAGATAGATAGATAGATAGATAGATAGATATAGATATGTATTGAGAGAGAGAGAGAGAGAGAGAGAGAGAGAGAGAGAGAGATAGTAGAAAAGAGAGAAAGATAGAGAGGAAGAAGAGTATGGAGGAGAGAGAGAAATAAAGAGCAAGCGGAAAGACATCATAGGAGAGATCAAGAAAAAGAAGGGAAATGTGAAAAAAGAGAGAAAGAAGGAATGAGAGAGAGAAAAAGAGAAAGACGAAGTGGAGAGAGAGAGAAAAAGAGAAAGACGAAGTGGAGAGAGGGTGATAAAGAGTAGAGAGAATGAGATTAAGTTTAGAAATATTTCATTTTTACATCTCTCGTTTAGGGAATTCAAAAGATAATGATGAAACAGAACAAAAATATAAAATTCAGTTCTGAAATTTTCTCTATAGCCTTTATGAACAACTTCAATTTAAGGTAATGGAAACGGAAGCTATGGTGTCATAAATTACGATCTTCATGACCAAGTTTTTTTTTTTTTTTTTTTTTTTTTTTTTACTTCAGTCATTACCGCTCTGCGAGGTGATTAAACATAATAGGCTTTTTCCAGTGTTACTGACGTCACGCGCAGTCTCTTATGGATTTTGAACCTCTTCCTGTTGGCTTCTCGTCTTCCGATTAGTTTTGCTACATCTAATATACCTTTTCTTCAATTTATTCATTTTTATTCATTTATTTACGTATACATTAATTACTCTATCTCTTTATTACCTATTCATTCATGTATCTATACATTTATTCATACCTTTGTTATTCATTTATTCACTTGTTTACTTATTCTTTATTCATTTTTTTCTTTATTCAACCATTTATTTGCTTGTTTGAGAGCTTATTTATTTATTTATTTATTTATTTACCTATATATTTCACGTTTTCCTCCTCATAAGGGAAACTCATAACATGCAAGTAATGAAGTTAATTAACCCCAAGATTAATGTAATTAACCTTATCATTCTAGATCATCAGAGAGTTTCCCTTTAAACCTTTCTTTACGTTTTGTTCCTTTTCATTTATTTTAGTGCCCGCCAAATTATCTTATTCATCTGAACGAAACTTTAGCAAAGATGAAAATCACCTCCAGACGATCTGAAAGTCTTATGCCACGTTTTATAACTTTATCTATTCCAGTTTTCGTCAAATGTTCTTATCTAGCTGAGGAAAAATCTCTCCGCTGTTAAAAGGCGAACGATTATTTAGTTACTTCAAATACCAAGGAGATATACTGTATGTACATTATATATATATATATATATATATATATATATATATATATATATATATATATATATTTACATATATATATATATATATGTGTGTGTGTGTGTGTGTGTGTGTGTATGTGTATAGATATACATGCGCATATATATGCATACATACATGCATACATACATACATACATATACATACATATATACATACACAAATACATACATACATACATACATACATACATACGTACATACATGCATGCATACATGCATGCATGCATACAAACATACATAAAAGTACATACATAGTACATACATATATACATACACATACATGCATACACACACAGACACACACACACACACACACACACATACATACATACAACATACATACATATATATATATATATGTATATATATGTATATATATACATATATATCTATATATATATGTATATATGTATATATATGTATATATATATATATATATATATATATATATATATATATATATACTTGTATATATGTTAGTAAATTATTTCAGACCAGCTTAATACACATACAATATTTCTAGCCAAACTACAAAATATAATATGAACACGGAGCCATCATGAACTATTACCAGTATGTTGCTCATGGCATCCATTTCAGAAATGGACGTCAGTGAAATCTATTTTCGGGTCAACTTTTGTATTAACGATGAAAGCACTGTGATATTGAGAGCACAGTAAATTTCGTGGACATATATACACCTGGAGAGCTTGTGGTAGTAAAATACAAGTAAGTAAATAATAATTCAATAGGGCGGCCATGACAGCTTTGAAAATATAGTTTCTTTTGTTTCAGATCATGCAGATGATGCAGTAATCAGATTTCGATAGATTTTGCCACTAGCTGGTATCTATTTATTCATTTATTTATTTATTTATTTATTTATTTTCTTTTATTTATTTATTTATTTGATCTATTTATTTATTCATCTTATTTTTTTTCTTATTCGTTTATTTTATTTATATATTTGTTTATTTTATTTTATTTATTCATTTTTTTTTTTTTTTTTTAAGGCAATACTGATCCGACATGACGTTTGGCTATAGTGTTCTGGAAAACAACTTGGTACATCATTCATGTTTCTGGCGGATTTTTAGACAAAAAGCCGCTATGGAAATAGCAATATTGTCGTCTCAGTTCTGGCTGAAACTAGCCAAGAATATATATTTCGTACTCCACTTAGGAAGCTTGATAAATAAAAATATCTGTCAAATCACAGCAAAGCTATAACGCTATAACCACCGTACAGAGAAGATAGTTAAAGTTAATTTTCTTTATCTCACAATTTCTCCTCCCCATTCCCTATCACATTATTTTTTCCTGTCTTTGTCTCTCTACATGTCTCCTATATTCATATTTTCTCAATTTCCACCCTGCATTCTCCATTTCCCCCAATTTTCCCTAACTGTCTTTCTTAATTTCTCTCTCTCTCTCCTACATCTTCACATCTATTCTCATAGTTCCACCTCTCTCCATCTGTCATCTCCACTTCACTTCTCTTCCCCATTTTTCCACATCTCTGCTCCACCGACCCTCCTCCACCTTCCACCTCATGCACTCACCCTTCCCTCTTTACCAAGTCGATTTTTCGTCGATGTGGATCAAGCTGCTCTGAGAGCTTCTCCGTTTTCTATGTGATGTGACGCAAAACGATTTTATTCAGTTTGAGGTTGGGTGAAATTAACGGGGCCCCACGATATCTCACTGGATACCGCCTCGAACTCATAAACAGGTGGTCGTGAGTTCTTGCGTTGGTTCCCGGCAGCCCTGATCAAGCGGGGAGGTGACCCAAACATCGACTTTTAAGAGAAAAAACAGCTGTTTGCCCTACCAGGGGTTTTCCACTTCCCACTTCGTGGGAGTGAGATGGCGAGTTTAAGAATCTTTTGGAAAAGCGATTCTTCTCATCTCTGAATGCGACTCCTAAGTGAGTCTGTTTGACCACCGCCTGGCTGTTTTATTCAGTTGAAGGAAAGCCTTTAACCTAAGATGTAATGATGATTACCATTACCATAGCAATGATTACCATTACCGTTACTACTGATCAATACCGTTACCCTTACACCAATTACCAAACCATAGATAACAAACAATTACTATCACACATTTACCTATACATTAATTGCACACAAATACTCACACCAATTACCAAACCATAGATAACAAACAATTACTATCACACATTTACCTATACATTAATTGCACACAAATACTCACACCTATTGTCATTACTATTAATGTGCCATGACTATTTTTTACGCTCATCCGATGAATTGAAACGTTTAGAAAAATCGAAGCATTTAGAAAAGTGACACTACTTGAGCAACGGGACTGAACCACACTAGCCAATGACCACATTTCATCGTTCACTGCTCTTTCTGTCGTCGAAAAAATTGATCGTTTTCCTCGGTTACATTCGCGGTGTCGTAAGCTTGAAGATTGTAGCTATTACCATATCGCTGCTGCCCTTTCGCCCGGCGTGTAGTATATTTAGCTTTCAAAATGTTTCGTATAAGTTTTGAAGTTGATTTCTCTGGTCGAATAACGCCTTCTCTTGCCATGTCAACTCCATCTGCGTCCCGCGCTCGGAACAGCGGTCCATTTTGACTGGAATAGTGGGCCGACCTGATCTCCTCAGATTTGTAGAGATTTCTGAGAACCGCCGGTGATGGATCGAGTGATGTCGGTATCACAGTGTCACACTATCCGGCGGCGCCGGTTGCGGCCTGATTATGAGCAAGTTCACTGAGCTTAATAAAATCACCTGACGATAGCCAGAACTTTTATCAAATGACTAACATCCCCCTTGTTGAAATCCTATCATAATCTTTTGAGTCTAAGGGAGACTACTAATTTATAGCTAGGAACAAGCCGCAAACGGCAGCGTCGGACAATGTCACACCGGCCTAAGGTGGGTGGTCACACTTGGAATCGCTTTGAAGTCTCTTTCTTCAGTGACCCGGGAACCACAAACACTAGCTTCACTCCTCCCATTTCACGCTTGTTTGGCATGTTTAGACACCTTGACTTCAACTCTCTGGAAAGACAAAATGCGTGTTGATCTAATAGAGGTATTCAAATGGATCAAGGGTTTTAACAAGGGTGATGCATGCAAGTTCACCATGTTAAGACAGCAGGGCAAGACTAAGATCTCGTAGTAATCGACTGAAACTGGACAGATCTAGAGTTAAGAAGGAAATAGACAAGAACTGGTTTTACCAAAAGAGTGGTCAATGAATGGAATAGACTTAGTAACAATGTAGCGAGCGCGACCCAAAAATCCAGATCTAGTGAAGATGTGGCGACCCAAGCATCAAAAAGCAATTTCGAAAGTCTTCTTTTATTGAAAACACAATTAAATGAAAATACAATGGTACACTTTTTTTTTTTTTTTTTTTTTTTTTTTTTTTTTTTTTTTTTTTTTTTTTTTTTTCTAACAAGGTCTCGAGACCCATTCTTGAACACTTCGCGACCCATGTTTGGGAATCGCTGCTTTAACGACGCACCGCGAGAGGTCGATAAATGTGAAACGAGCCTAGTGTCTCAAACTGACAGAGCTGTCGGAGAATTCTATTGCGACCACGAGATTTAATTTTCTGGTGGTGAGTTTTAGCGGTTTTTGGCTGACCACATGCGGGGAACCACGACCGCTATCTCACGGGGCTCAACGGAACCAGAATGATTTAAAAAAAATTTTTTTTACCGATATCAGTTCTTCCTTCGATTCAGAACTTAACGAATGGCTTCCATAACGCCATTTACCTCATTTCATGAAATCCCTTTCATCATTCTGGACGACTCTCTCAACATAAATTTTGATTTCTCCCATCCCGTATGCTATGCTTTCTTTCTCAAAGAGCACACGGGTGCAGGGCATATAGACTTCCTATCTATCTATCAAACTGTATACCAATAAGCTTCTTTCTTCTTCTAAGGGAAGTAACCAACCAAGGCAAAATACAACAGCCCCCACCCATCCCACTCCTATCCGTCAACTATTTCCTTTTCATCTTAGATCTTCATGGATGGAGAATAATCCCTGTCCCCTGCCCACTCTCCGGGTGAGAAGCAGTGCAGCAAGGCACAGCACATCCACAGCAGGGCCAGTTCACTTATACAGTGACTCTCCCTCCTTGTCTCCTCATGCAGAAAATAGAGAAGACGGGGAGAAATCCCTTCGGGCTGCGTCAAGTTATATTCCATCCATAACCATTTTCCAATAACACCTCTATATTGCCTTCTTCTTTCCCTGCTCAACAGACATTCTTCGTACTCAAAGTCCCCCTTCATACCCATCCATCCATCCATCCATCCATCTCATTCTTGGTCTTCGCTTCAAGTTCACTCCATCCACTTGAGGGTAAGACTAATAATGAAATGGATGAATAGGATTAGGATGGGGGGTTGATAACGCCTTCTTTGCATATTGGGCTGATAATAAGAACTTACTTTATGAAGGGTGTTCCTCTTTTGTACAATATATGTAAAAACGGTATCACAGTGAGTTTCAGGAATATTCTGAAGCGAGATTTCTTTAAAAGGGGACGTTCTTGAGTATGGTGGCTATAATTACATGCCAATAAGTGTTCCCGTTCTTGTCCGACGGGCCTTGACAACTCAGAGAGTGATGCAGATAAGGTCATCATATTAAGACAACTAGGTCGGACTCACAGTAATGGATTCAAACTGGACAAATTTAGATTTAAGAAGGAAAGAGATACTGGTTTAACAATAAAGTGGTTAATAAATAGAATAGACTTAGTAACCATATGGTAAACGCTGAAACTATCGGTTGTTCAAAGAGAAGATTAGATAACTTTATGGATGGGGATGATAGATGGCAGTGGACATGGAACTGCCTAGTGTAAGCCTTATGATCTCTAGCAGTCTCTTTCATTCTTATGGTTTTAAGATTTGGTCTTTTGGAGTGGATGTATGTACTAGTTTGATTTTATTCCAATGTTATATTTAACAGAGGAAACGTCTACATTCCTTTTGACTACCTGGTGTCTGGAGATTTCATTGCCAAAGTCATAAATTGAGTTCTCGATCTGGGCTTCATAAAATTACTTAGTTGATATATTGAGTATTTTATTCTTTTTTCGCAACTATTCTGTTTATAGCATAGTCAACAATCACTTTGTCTACACCTCATATATTGTCGATCCATTGCTCTATACAAACGCTCTTCCACATGCTAAATCTAAATATGATTATATTTTGGGCCGTCTTGTCTCGACAGAAGGTCCTGAATATTCATACTATCCATGGTAACCGCTAGGCTTATTGTATTCTGAATAATGATATTCCTAAAAGTGTATTCCAAGGCCCGGTAGTTTTTCTTAATTAATCCTATATTCCTAGTTGAAGTATCCTGACTCCGGGAGGAAACTGAGAGCACGTGCCTGGTTTAAATCAAAGGCAGGGAGGATTCTGTTTAAAAAAAAAAAAAAAAAAAAAAAAAAAAAAAAAAAAAAAAATAATAAAAAAAAAAATAAAACCTCCCCTTCTCCCCCCCCCCAAAAAAAAAATAATAGTAATAGAAATAATAATAATAATAATAATAATAATAATAATAATAATAATAATAATAATAATAATAATAAATAAATAAAAATAATAATAATAATAATTAATCATAATAATAACAATACCGATAATAATGATAATACCGATAATAATGATAATAATAATAATAGTAATAATAATAGTAATAATTAATAATAATAATAATTAAAATAATAATAATAAGAATAATAATAATAATAATAATAATAATAATAATAATAATAATAATAATAATAATAATAATGATAATAATAACAATAATAATAATAATGATAATAATAACAATAAAAATAATAATTATTTCAGGTTATCAGTGAAGGCACAACCACCACCCATAGCGGTGCCATGTCTTGCAAGGTGAATAATGGGTTGATCTGTGTGCAAGGCTTGACGAGGTTCGTTTATCAACATTTATAAGGTGGTGATAGCAATACCTTTGCTGATAACAGTTCATACTAACGAAAGACAATACCTCTTTTGCTTGTGGCTGCGCCTCTATCAGAGTCATTTTGGTCCAACAATGATCCACCCTTGGTGCCTTTCCCAAAATCCTATCCAGTGCTTTCCAAAATTTCATGATGAAGAAAAAAAAGAGGCCGTTTTGTCTGCAGGAAATGTCACCCCAGTAATGTGGTATTGATTATCCAGTCACACTGGGTAAATGTGACAGATTCGGCCTAATTCAGTCCTTCCACATGTTTCCGTAGTTAATCTCACTCACGAAGTACAAAAGTTCCCAATTAATCATAACCGGCTATCAGAACTGGTCACTTGACCAGACTCTCTGAGACTGCAGAGGAATGGGTGCCAAAATAAAAATAAAAAATTCTGTCTGACCTGACGAAATAACATTGATACCTAACACGTACTGACGATTTCCGTTGAACAACTTTTTAATTGGCAAATAGGATCAATTTTGTTAGAATCGAGACGCGTTCTACCAACGAAAAAGTTGTCTAATTCTCTATTATTTTTTCCGGTGATGAAACTTATTGCCCTTTTGAACAGAACACAGAGTAGTCACACCAGAAAACTTTCAGACAATCTTTTATTTGGCTGATCTACAATTCCAAAAGTGGGAAACTTGGTGGCAGTATTCTTTTCCCCCACCAACAGTAAGTCCGGTGTCACACTGTCCGGCTCAGCCGTTGCGGCTTGTTATTGGAGAGAATGGCGGTCGTTATATAAATTTCTGACTATCTCCAGGTGATTTGATTAAATTAATTGAACTTATCCATAATCTGGGAGCATCCGGCGTCGCCACATAGTATGACACCGGCATAATCCGGCAACAGTAACTCATAACAAATAGCAACCAACCAGCACTGGATTTATGTGATCAAGGGTCAGGATGTCAATTCGTTCTTTCAGTTCCATGTAAAATTGGAAGGAAATTACATGAATATACTGAAAATTGATTGATAGAAAACAAAAATATTTTTCGTACATATTTCTTCACTAAAATGTAGGTGCATTCACAAAGCTTTATATGGAATTTATCATTGAAAAGAAATAAAGTCTCGAAAAAATCTTCGTTATTTAGTTTTATATTGGCGTGTATGTATACATGCGTGTGTGTGTGTGTGTGTGTGTGTGTGTGTGTGTGTGTGTGTGTGTGTGTGTGTGTGTGTGTGTGTGTGTGTGTGTGTGTGTGTGTGTGTGTGTGTGTGTATGTGTGTCAGTCTGTGTGTATATGTCTATATTTGTATACGTAACTATACGTATACAGGAAGGTTATATTCATATATATTAACGACCGTACACACAGAAAAACAAAACATTACCTGAACACTGAAATACATCATCAACATCGCTGATACATTTTCTATTTTCTTATTTATTTCGGAAGCAGTTTTGTCCGCGCATCGTTTTTGACAATAAACTGTCGCACCATCGGATCGGCAATTGCCACCCAGTCTTCCTTTGTTGTGTCACGACAGCCGGAGGGGAAGGTAGGGAGGAGGAGGTTCAAGTCCTCTGACCTCAATATACATACAAATCGAGTACTTACTGAAGGGAAGCGTTGGAGCCCAGGCATTTAGCAAATACTGAAGGTGTTTCAAATAGTTTTGAACACCGAATGAAAGGAGAAAGAAGAGTTTTCGTTTCTTGTTTCTCTTTTGAAACGCAGGTGAAACATGCTACCTCAGTAATAACCAGTATTTTACATTAGCTGTCGCCATTGTCTTCGCTATTGACACCATCATTGTCATCATTATCATCTTCACAAAAGTTCATTTTATCATAGCATTAGAACATTTAACTCATTGTATATATATATATATATATATATATATATATATATATATGTATATATTTATATATGTACAAATATATATATATATATATATATATATATATATATATACATATAAATACATACATACATACATACATACATACATACATACATACATACATTCATACATACAAACATACATATATACACACATACATACATACATACGGATGTACATGTTATACCTCATCAGAACGGCGCCATTAAGACACATAGGGACAAGCAAAAACACCACACCAGAACTAAGCGAAATCATCAGAATCATCTACAAAACGCACGACTTTCTCCGAATCAAGATGAACGAACATATGCATCAAGAACCCATCCACCAGCAGTCAACTCACGCCCATGATCACACTCATAATAAATTAACAAAAACAAATCAGCCTATACACACCCATTCTGCGATGCAGAAATATTTGCTACTTTCGGGTACGCAAAGTTGAAGATCATAGGTTTTGTATCGCGATCCGTTCCAACTCACGACCGATATATAAACCCGTCTATGTAGCAACTGTTTTTTACAACATAATCTGTACAATACCCCCGCCATGGCTTAATAGGTTCGTCTCTTCAATAGTTTGCAGATATCAAATGGAAACAGATGTTTCGCTGCATTGATTATGTAAACACGACTAGTCACGCCATGCAAAGACAGTTTTATGAATAAACGAGTTCCCGTCATGTATTTCACACGCAACATTTTTAATTCATTAGAAGTGTCAAGTGTGATCAAATTAACTGGAATGGTTGTTTGTATACATTGCTTCCTGGGACAAAATAAATGTTGGCATAATGCCAACCAGTTAGTCAAAAAGTTGGCTGGAAATGTGAATAATCCTGTGTGTGTGTATTTATGTGTGTGTGTGTGTGTGTGTGTGTGTGTGTGTGTGTGTGTGTGTGTGTGTGTGTGTGTGTGTGTGTGTGTGTGTGTGTGTTTGTATGTGTGTGTGAGTTTGTGTATGTGTATGTGCGTGTATGTTTGTGTATGTGCGTGTATGTCTGTGTATATGTCTGTGTGTGTGTGTGTGTGTGTGTGTGTGTGTGTGTGTGTGTGTGTGTGTGTGTGTGTGTGTGTGTGTGTGTGTGTGTGTGTGTGTGTGTGTGTGTGTGTCTGTGTGTACGTGTATGTTTGTGTATGTGTGTGTGTGTGTGTGTGTGTGTGTGTGTGTGTGTGTGTGTGTGTGTGTGTGTGTGTGTGTGTGTGTGTGTGTGTGTGTGTGTGTGTGTGTGTGTGTGTGTGTGTGTGTGTGTGTGTGTGTGTACACGCATGTATGTATGTGTGTTTACCTATATGTATGCTTGTATATATCGATGTATATATGTTTGTATGTATGTATGTATGTATGTATGTATGTATGTATGTATGTATGTATGTATGTATGCATGTATGTATGTATGCATGTATGTATATATGTATGTATGTATGTATGTATGTATGTATGTATGTATGTATGTATGTATGTATGTATGTATGTATGTATGTATGTATGTATGTATGTATGTATGTATGTATGTATGCATGTATGTATGTGTATGTATGTATGTATGCATGCATGTATCTATGTATGTATGTATGTATGTATGCATGTATGTATGTATGAATATATGCATTTATATATGTATGTGTAATGAGGGGACAAGTATTGCTCTTACCTCTCTACGTATATGACCAGATGCAATATATTTCTTTCACATAATCTCCATCATGTCATTCCCCCAACATCGACTATTGCTTGTGCAGTCAGCACAACACTGAATGTCCTCTTCAGATATCGTACATTGCCAAATGTATTGCTTAACTCGCAAACAATGGATATATAGGTAAACAACCACAAGTGGCAGCCAGAAGGGGCTACATGAACTTTACTTAAATATATATATATATTTCTTAATACAAAGAGGTTAGAGGTAAGTATATATACAATTACACACACACACACACACACACACACACACACACACACACACACATACATATATATATATATATATATATATATATATATATATATATATATATATATATATATATATATATGTGTGTGTGTGTTTATGTGTGTGTGTGTGTGTGTGTGTGTGTGTGTGTGTGTGTGTGTGTGTGTGTGTGTGTGTGTGTGTGTGTGTGTGTGTGTGTGTGTGTGTGTGTGTGTGTGTGTGTGTGTGTGTGTGTATGTGTGTGTGTGTGTGTGTGTCTGTGTCTGTGTATGTGCATGTCTCTCCCCCTGCTAAATGAAATTACCTGAACAAACCGAAGCCTACAATTTGGTTGAACGAATCAACTATTTGCCAGAGTGCTATTCTAACCTTGCCCATGGGATTTTGTTCAATACAGAGAACCCTGCTTAAAAGTGGCAGTTTGCCGACAAGATTGACGAGATAAACACCATATGAGGACGGAGCCTTTATTTGTACGATGTTTCGCTTATTACAGCTTTTTCAAGTACAAGTTGAGATACAAATGCTTGAGATTAAATAAGGGGAAAGGAGGGAACGCGGAGAGAAAAGGGGGGTGTAGGAAGAGGAGGAGGAGGAGGAGGAGAAGGAGAAGGGGGGGGATTGGACACTGGGAAAGGTCCAATCCCCCCCTTCTCCTCCTCTTCCTCCTCCTCCTACTCTTCCTTCCCCCCCCCTTTTTCTCTCCCCGTTCCCTCCTTTCCCCTTATTTAATCTCAAGCATTTGTATCTCAACTTGTACTTGAAAAAGCTGTAATAAGCGAAACGTCGTACAAATAAAGGCTCCGTCCTCATATGGTGTTTATCTCGTCAACAGAGAACCCTGGTTTCCATGGCAACATAAGCTTGGTTCCGGCTTCCAACAAACTATTCTATACATTTGAGAATAACCAACGATAGTTAATTGTGTTGGTTTTATAAGACCTTCGTCCCCGCCCATCCCTTATATGTAGTTGGTTCTAGATGGTAAAGAATAGACTACAATCTCTCTTTAGGTATACAAAGTCATCCAGAGTATTAGCCTTGTTAGTGCGGTGGCATGCTATATATGTATAATTTTGGAAAACGATAGATGATGTAAATGGTCAGCAGGTCGCCTCTTTCTCTTCTTTGTTCCAAAGGGTCTGGAGTGAGGAAGGGGGAAGGAGGAAGAGTTTGGAGTGGAGAGGAGGTAATCTAAACTGAATGAAATCATATTATATTAGCAAAAAAAAAAAAAAAAAAAAAAAAAAGTCCTGGGATTTCCGGAAATGGAACAGGAAACTCAAAATTTCGGAAAGAATATACATCATGCAGACGAAGGTAATTCCGCGCTGGAGCTGAAATATTGCATTTTCCGTGGAGGAAATATTTCCAATCGGAGCAAATCCACCTGACGCTCGATCTTGCACGTACAGCGCCGCACACGTGAACCTGATGCAGCACAGAGAACGGGATGGCGCGCTCGTAATACTTGAAATTAACGCATTTATGACTCCAAAGGCAAATCAAAATGCACAAGTGGATCCCCCCCCCCCGTATGTTTACTTTCGAGTAATACAAAGGAATGGAGTTCACAACCGAGAGGAGAGGGGTAGAGGGAGGGGGAGAGGGGAAGAGGGGGAGAGGGGGGAAATGGGGGAAGTGGAGAGGGGGAGAGGAGAGGATTGAATTCCCTCTCTTTTTTGTGGGAAGCAAGTACTTCAGAGAAAGTGCAATAACAGGGAGCATAGTTTTTGAAAGTCCAAATTTGCTATAGTCTTTCTTAAAACTACACTTCTATAGATATACTTTTGTACACTCTACACCAGTGTTCCCCAAACTTTTATTCAGGCGACCCCAATATGATCCTCATGATATGACCACGACGTCACTAACCTATGTGTTAATATGTATGGATATTGTATTGAATTCATATAATTTCGCTTGGCGACCCCAGGGTTGGGAAACAATGCTCTACACATTCTATTATGATACATATTTTCTAAACGATACAGATTACACAGAAATAAGAATAAATGTTCTATATTTTGAATAACATAAATTTGTAAGTGGTGAGGGAGAGGGTAAAGGGTTCCATAAGCTCATTTCACACGCATCGACTTTTTGCCGTGCGCCGTCCACGACACGACGTCGTGCTCTCAAATGACCATGGGTGTCTATAGACACTTTCATGCGTGGTCGTGACGTGTGAAAGCGTCTATAGACACCCATGGTTGTTTGAGAGCACGACATTGTGTCGTGGACGGCGAACGACGAAAAGTGTGTGAAACAAGGCTATCGCATTGTCTCGAAAAATGCTGAGCGTGAGATGTCATCAAAGTCGGGCTGTTTCTCCATTTTCTTTCCACGATTACAAGAATCATCTACAACCTAACTGAATAAAACGTCTAGAGTTACCCGTAGAATGTAACTATATAGAGCATATTACCTTAGTGAAAGGGGCGAATCTAGATACAATGTTCATTGGACTGAATAAAACACTTCCATCAAAGCAAAAGTATTAACTAAGATCTTTAGACTCTAGACTTAAAGAACCTTAAGGGGTATTGGATTCTAGAAATGGGATTAGATAATTCTTAATGGGGCTATATTCTTTATAATGAGGTTTGACCCCTGGGGGTTGGATTCCTCTTAAGGGATCCGAATCCTCTAAAAAGAATCAAGACAATTCAAGAGGGATTCAATCCCTTTAAGAGGGATCCAATATCATTAGAATGGATTCAAAACACTTACTAGATCGAGATCCTCATTAGGCATGATTCCTTTGCCAAACTGAATAAAATCGTCACCTGTGCCTGTGTGCACGGACAGCTCAAGTATCGTGTCAATGAAAATAAGACTCGTTTCTATATGAATATATATATATATATATACATATATATATACATATATATATACATATATATACATCTACACTGAATGGTTCCCAGCGATCAATTGATATCTTTATTCAACCACAAACAACTTTTAATTCCATGCCATCGCAATCGAGACTGAAGAATCGCTCGATGGAGACATTTTGTTGGAAATTGAAACGTGGACGAGCCGAGGATTCGAACCCAGCTAACCCGTAACAAAGTTACAGTGACTTAAACTTAATCTCTCTTGATAGCGCATTGGTTTAAGTCACTGTAACTTTGTTACGGGTTAGCTGGGTTCGAATCCTCGGCTCGTCCACGTTTCAATTTCCAACAAAAT